>NW_022605576.1:799856-800771 GCF_008692095.1 Etheostoma spectabile | reverse complement strand
AAATGATTAAGTACTAATATTAAATAAATAAATATTGCACAGTAATGGAAAGGTTAATGTGTTAAATATTTTTTTTTGAATGAAATTGCACAGATTCCAGTGTCCTATGAGGTATTATATAACAGCATGACAGTAGTTCTACTCAGACATAGGGGTAGTTTTATACAGCTTACCTACTGCATCTTTAATGGGGGTTATTTCAAACGACTATTAGGCGATATATATTTTTTCTAGATTTATCTTTCACAGGGAAACACAATCACTGTATTTTTTCTGTTTTATGTGGACGTTCAGCCCTATTAGTGACCTCAGCAGCCCACATGTTCAGAAGTCATCCAGCCACATAGTGTTCCCTACACCAGTATTCCTCAAAGAGTGGGGGTCCCTAAGTGGATTTAGTAAAATGTCATGTTTTAAATTTAAGATTTTAAAAACGGTATTTCTCAAACAGTATTCCAGTGCCTAAAGTGTTGTTTTCAAAATTAAATGAACTCAAATGTAAATTCAAACATTATTAAATGAATTGCCGGTGTTTCTGTGTTGTCGGACTTGAACGATGAAGCCGACCGCCGAGGGCCTCCATTTTACATCTTAAATGATCAGCGTGACCTTTTGAAGGAAATACGGAGAAAGAAAGTTTACGTTACTGTCAACTGATGAGATGGATGGTTGGCTTTAAACAGTCCCGCAGTGCCAGACCTTCCTCCACAGCGCTGCATAGGAAGGTCTGTCCAGTCCACACAGCATTGGTATTCAGTGTTGGGAAGGATACTTTCAAAATGTATTAGTAAGAAACAGAATACATGCCTAAAAATGTAAATTGTAACGTGTTAACTTACTTAATGTGAGTTAACTTATTCTGAATATAAGATTAGATTACTTCCACATTGAATTGCGTTTTCTAAGTGGAGGAAT
>NW_022605576.1:775551-799846 GCF_008692095.1 Etheostoma spectabile | reverse complement strand
GACCCTGCTTACTGAACAGGCCTCTTCTGGTCTGTTCTTCTCTTCCAGCTGGCTCAATGTGTACATGGACGAGCAGAGAGATTTTTAGTATTTGTAGTCCAGAACTGCATCGCCTACTACAAAAAGCTGACCGCGTCTAATTTTAGCTAATTTTAGCTACATGTCAAACGTCAGTCTTCAGCGTCTCTGGGGCTATAAACCGCACATAGGAGGAAAGTCACACGTCACATAGCAGGTAGCTGATCCAACGGCCCATAGCAAGGTGACCAGTAACACTAACGCAGAGACTAGCCTCGGCTAATTAAATAATTATCTGACTTAAGATGCTCCAGGTTGGAGGAGGAGCCATTTGGACGCTGAAAGGACGTTGCCCTGCCCAGTTAATTTCCTTCTCCCTCTTCTTTCTTTAACGTGAAGGTGTTGGAATTTCTTAGGTCGAAGACATTCCTTCCCTGGCTCTGTCGTTCCGCTCCATCTCTACCTCTATCAGTGATCACGTGGAGATCTGAGGACCAGGTAACCATAGTCCTCAAAAATCAGCCGCAGGTTAGAGCGCCAACACGGAGACAGAGGACGGGGACGGACATCTGGCGGAATTTCCAATGTTAAAACAGCAGTCCCGGAAGTGGGACATGGTGGATATAGACTAGCTTCAAACACATATTGCATCCCTGATGTCTCAACATTAGCAGCCCTGGTCTTCCAGACGGCAACAGAGACAATGAGTGAGTCAGCTGTTCTTATTAACCGCCATCTTTTAACGTGACAGTAATTTGTATTGAAAGTAAGAGGGAAGTAAGTAGGGAGAGGGAAGTAAGAGGCCAGTGTTTTATTCTGGAAATTTTGCCAATTAGGTGAACCGTGAGATTATTTTGGGTAGGTGGCCCCTGGTCTGGAAAAGTTTGAGCAGTACTGCCCTACATAAGCCCCACAAGGGAAAATCAAAACCTTATTTTATTTTATTTTTTTTCCAGCAGCATATCTTTGGTGTGATAATCAAAACTCACATTAAATACAACGTTTTGCCTTTTCTCCCAAGTTTGAAGAATATGTGTGTCTCACAGCAGTCATCTTACTCCTTTTAAGGTTTTAACTTTTGTTTTTAATGCCAATTATACTACACAAGCTACTTCTGGTTATAAACGGGGATAAACTGATGTTTGTCCCGGCCGTTTTTGGCAGTTTGAAGATTATCTGTATCTGCGTTTTTTTTCAAAAGTTACCTGCTTCAGCTCGGCTACAGCTCTGTGTCTGTCCCTCTGCTTCGGTTTACCCGGTCCTCTGCTTTCGGGGACTTAATGCCCCCCCAACACTATCTGACTGCCTGTTACTGGGGATTGTGGTGGATGTTTCTCAGTTATAAAATCATTGCTGAAAGCACTCAAACTAAGTTTTGTGTTGGAGTTTGTAACATTCCAAAATCTTGATTTTGACTGAAAGTCTTTAATTTTCACTTTATATGCATATCACTTCCAAATATTAACTTAGTATTATTAATATTATAAGTTTCATTAACTACTAATAATTTGTATCGGCTTTTAAAAAACAGTATGG
The DNA here is from genome assembly GCF_008692095.1 of Etheostoma spectabile. Classification (NCBI taxonomy): domain Eukaryota; kingdom Metazoa; phylum Chordata; class Actinopteri; order Perciformes; family Percidae; genus Etheostoma; species Etheostoma spectabile. The sequence continues at coordinate 798,292 of NW_022605576.1, read as the reverse complement.
GTCAATACCTACTTATGAGTATGAGCCATTTTGACGTAGGTAAAGTATCTATATAACACAGTATAACAAAGTATATGTATGTGTGTGTGTGTGTGTGTGTGTGTGTGTGTGTATATATATATATATATATATATATATATATATATATATATATATATATATATATATTACCATTTCACATCACTGCCAACAAGCAATAGCTTGCAACCTGTTCCAGATGCACAGCTCAGAGATCTCTGCTTTTTACTTCAATCAAATCCAAGGCTGTGACATCATGCAGCTTCTGCTCATTCACTTTTATGTGTCGACTCATTTCTCTGATGAAATATGGTCTGAATTTAGAGCTTCACCCCCCGCCAGTGGTCGAGACACTGGCGTCTATAGCTCTCTTCTTCCCCCCCACTCCTCCAGCCTATTCTCTCTTTTCCACCCTTCATCTTCTCCTTCTGCTTCTCCTTTCTGTTCCTGAACTAGTTAAATATGGCGATGCATGTCTTGGTGCACCGCGCACAGCACACACACACCACACACACACACCACACACACACCACACACACACACACACACACACACACACACACAACACACCAAAATAGAGGAGGGTTGCAAAAGCCTCCTCAACCTTTTTCATGCTTAATACACCCTCACACCCGCTGGCTCTCTCTCCCCCCCTCCCTCCCTCCCTCCTCCCTCCCTCCCTCCCTCCCTCCCTCCTCTCTCTCTCTCTCTCCACTCTCTCTCCCTCCTCTCTCTCTCTCGCTCTCTCCTCCTCTTCTATCCCTTCCCTCTCCCTCCTCCTCGCCTCTCTCTCCCCCCCTCTCGTCTCCTTCCTCTCCTCCTCTCTCTCTCCTCCCTCTCATCTCGTCCCTCTCCTCTCGTCCACTCCCCCCCTCTCCCTCCTCTCTCCTTTCTCTCTCTCTCCCCCCCCTCCCTCCGCGCTACTTACTCTTACTACCCCTCCTCTTAAACACACACAGAGAGAGAGAGTGTGTAGTGTTAGTCGCCGCAGCAGCGAGCAGAGTAAGCCAGGGCGAGCGAGTGAGCGAGCCTCCACCAGAGTCAGCGAGCGGCTGATCGTGCGCAGCCGAGCCGTCATGAGCCGGGCAGCGGGAGTCGGCGCCGCCGGGGAGGCTGGGTAGGAGCGAGAGAGGGAGAGGGAGAGAGAGAAAAGGCTTTGTTCTAATTAAATGTCTCTCGCTCTCTGTCTGCATCATGCTGTACTTCCAGCTGGTGATCATGGCCGGGACCGTCATGCTGGCCTACTACTTTGAGTACACCGACACCTTCAGCGTGCACGTCCAGGGCTTCTTCTGCTACGACACCACGTACACCAAGCCCTACCTGGGGCCGGAGGACAGCAGCGCCGTCCCGCCCGTCCTGCTGTACGCCCTGGTGGCTGGGCTGCCCACGCTGCTGGTGAGTGCCCACTCCATCTGCAAAAACTTCAGCCGTCAGACCTGTAGGCTCACCGATGAGCCTCCATCTCATCTCCACCCTTCATTTCTACGTATTGTTTTCAAATGAATTCTGGAACATTATCACGTAACGTTTGATTACTCTAGCACTGAATTATAAGTTGATTAATGCAGTGAGTGATACTGCCAGCAATTTGAATAATAGAGTGATTATTTAGGTCAATTGTGATGCCATTCTCTCGTTGTAGCTTCTCCAAGAGACAGCTTCTGCTGCTTGTCTCTGTTTGATATCAGTGTTAACTCCACCTTCGGGGGCTTTTGGACTGTTGCATAAAATAAGACCTTTATGGATTTTGCTGTTGGTTCTAGGATCTTGTGATGACACTTTACCAATGTCATTGTATTGAACGAGTAATACATGTATCAAGCTATAAAACGTTTGTTATTTGCAGCACTAGATTATTGTATTGATTGAAACACACACACACAAACCCAGGTATTGTCCTGATTCAGCCTCCATGTAGATTACTTGTGACCTGATCTTTGCCCCATGAGATAATGTCCAAAATCTCATTGAGAGGCAAAGTTAACAGGATGCGATCTGAAACCTGTTCAGCTGCTGTCTCTGAGGGAATATGGATGCATATTGAGTAATTGTTGTCATGGTGGTTTTTAAAAGTTGTATTTATTAGATTTTTCTGGCCACTTGGGGGCAGCGTAACAAGCTGTGAACCCATTAACATAAGTTGATGTGGTGAATGTTTGAGCCTATGTATACACCCAGCAGGCACACAGCAACGGGATGATTCATTGGGAGTCCACCTGATGAATTTGAGTCCAGCATTCTCCGTCTTTTAGCTGTTTCTGCTCTCCACCAACTCGTCTTCTGTGTCTCAAGCTGCTAAACGCTCCGCCGTGTTCCCCAGCTCGTCTCCACCTGTGTCTGTCTGCCGAGCAGGGACACTTCTCTGGCTTTATCAGAGCCGCTGCTGCTGCTGGAAACGATGTTGATGAGAGCGTCTGCGGTCCAGGAAGCCAAAGCTAAAAGAGGCTTATCAGAATGAGCGACATCTTTTACAGTATTACTTACTTAGAGACACGGCTTCCTTGTAGATCACAGCTCACCCTGAGCCTGAGCTTAATTCCAGGATGTGATTCTGACCCTGATTTGTGCTGCGTTCCAGCTACGCCCCATACCACACCGGGATCGCTCTGAAGCGGAGCATCTTGCTGCCCGATGGTCTCTAAGTACTTTACAGAAGAATCAGGTGTTTATTAAGCTAGTATCTACCTTCCACTCCAAGCTCTCCTACAGTTAAACTCCATGCCTTCTCTTTTCTGGTTGTCCTAATACAAAAGGTCTCTGAAATCTATTATGAAACAGTACTTGTGGTACATTGGGGGGGTCAAAGAAACCAACAGGACGTCACACAAATGGGCCATTTCAATGACACTCCCACCACTGCACAACCCTGCAGCAAATAGACAAATAACTTTTTTTGGTCTAAATGTACTGAGAAAAAAAGAAGACAACATTACATCTAAATAGCGTAGCGACAGACCGGCCGTGTCATAGCTCAGATAGAAAGATCAAACAGGAATCCTACCTGTGTATCAGGGGGAGCAGTGCAACATCACTCGGTCCTGAATACTCCCTGATGGGATTATTTCTCTTCCTGCATATACTCCTGTTATTTTCACCTGATCTTTGTTCGTATTATAATCACCAGGATTAGCCTTAACACAGACAATAGGGACATCTTTACCTCGCCATTGTAACTCCCTGGCGCCTGGATGAAAGATGCTTTTGTGATCTTTCACTCTTTCATTAGCTCCGCCAATTACCATCTGATTGTGGAATGAACTCATAAATATGCAGCCAACAGGGTGCAGCGCAATGTTAAATGCTGTGATTACCTCTGCAGTAGCTGACAGTGCACTGTTTATACACACACACACACACACACACACACACACACACACACACACACACACACACCACACACCCCACACCCATGCTTTCTGAAAGAAACACATTTCCGCACATGCACACACATCTTTCTGCAATAACAGTATGCATACAGACTTGCACAACCGCACACAAACACACGCACAAAGACATACAAACACACACACACACACACACACACACACACTGAACACAGCGCATCCTGGCACAGCAATCAGTCTCAAAGCTGCAATATTATATTCAACCAGATTCAGCAGCTTACGTTTCTTTCTTTCTCCTCTGCTGCTCTGGGAGTTTCTCTTTGATGGCACGCTTCATTACACTGCATACTCCTTTTGATGTAATTAAGTCGGGATGTTTTCATGCAGACTGACAGGGTCTTCAGTGTGTAATATGGATGAGATAAGATCAGATATACTTTATGGATCCCACATCGGGGAAATTCCCTTGTTACAGCAGCTCACAAATGCAAACAACAGAATAAGAAAAAAAATACACAAAAAAGAATGGAGTGGAAAACAATATCTCAAAAGTACATGAGAAATAGATGTGGATGTGGCCAGAGCATAGGAGATTCCCATGGTACAGAACAGACAGCATGTTAAATTTGGTTTCCCTGCTGAAATCGAGAGAAGGTATGTCGTTATAACGCTGCGTCCAATCGGGCCTCTGGACTACGTCTGCTTTTTCGGCTCATGTGCGCAGCAGGGGAAAGCACTACCTTTGTGGCAGAAGTGGAATATGACTCAGGATGTGGTAATTATGAAACAGTTGAGCCAATCTCAGGGAAGCATGACAACAGCAGCTTAACAAATCCACTCCCAGCACCACGGGTCTGCAGCCGCAGGCAGATGGTGTTTGTTTTCAAGACGAAATAAATAGATAATGGGAACATGATGTTGATGAAGCAGTTTACATGATATGACATGAGTTCATAAAACAAGAATGCAACATGAAATGCAACTTTCCTTTGACTATCACACGCAGAATTGGTGAGCACAAGGGGTGTAAAAAAATCATGTGTTTATTTATATATATATAGTCTAAGGGTAGTTAGAGCAGTAGAAAGGATTCCAGCAGCTGGACGTCCAACAGTCTGCAGCTAAAGACAGTCAGTAGTGGTTTATCTGACCATGCGGTTGTTATATACTAATTGTTATATATTACATATATACTAATATACTTTCAGTCATCTCATGTTTCTTATTTATTTCGTTTAACAGCAAATGAAACAATTTGTTACATCTTATTGTTATTACATTTTACCCACATGTCCTTAACAATAAAGAAGCCTTTCTTTAAACTTTTTTCTTTTTTGTTATTTAAGATAAAATACTGAGTACCTTACAATACTATTCCAGTTTCAATTTTGATAAGAGGACACATCTGCGGTTTTGCACAGTTCATAGAAAAAAATAAGTATTTTTCATTTCAGTCTGTTAAAGAAATCGTGAGAAAATGGAAAATTGGGTAGTTTGCATGTTGTATGTTGGTGTGTGCGTCAATCTTTTTAAGAGAATTCAAGAGAAAGTGTGTGGTAAAGCGAGTGAGAGAGTGACAGTGTTTATCTTCCGAGCGAGTCTAGAGTCCTAGTGGGAGAACCAAAGTGTCCCCCCTGTTCTTTCTGACCACGGCGGGACATCTGCAGCAGGAGAAGTTAACCCTCTCCTTGACTTCATGTTGTTGATGGAGAAGGAGATCCAGGAACGCCACCACACCACGACCGAGCATCTTGCGTTGCCATGACGTGTAGTTACATTTTTCGAAGGTTGCACGTCAGGCTACAACGTAGAGTCGGTATCTCCAAAATATCGTAGCCATGGTGTAGGTTTAACGCAGAAGCAAAAATCACGCTTTAGAAAGACGCACATGATAACCAGGTCACCGAAATACGTTAATTCCATTTGTTTTGGTTTTTACGGTTGTTTTTCTGCATTTTAGGCCTTTTATTTCCCAAGACAGCTGAGTTAATGAAAGGGGAGAGAGGGGGGGGGATGTCATGCAGCAAAAAGGGCCGCAGGTCGGAGTCGAACCCTGGCCCGCTGAGTTGAGGAGGAAACCTCTATATACGGGCGCCCACTGTACCGACTGAGCTCTCCTGGCGCCCATACATTCATTCTTACTAGTTTACAAACCACACACCAGCTCCTTACATTATGCAACAACTCAACACAGCCACCCAGTGAAGCAAGCGTATCCTCCATATGCATTTGCAGATTTTGTACAATTCATTCCAACTTTATTCTCAACATGCGTCTCACCATTTCCCCCCCAGTGTCATTACAAGCCTTTTATTGACAGATTCCCAGATGTTCCCCTTGGATCAGAATAGCCCTGAGCAGTCTGAGTATTTGCTTTCAGAATCCCCAAGTAAAAGAGTGACAGACATGATTGGCAGCTAGAAGAATCATGGGATTATCTGTGGAACGGGTGGCATTCCCAGCTGAGGTCGGGCTGCTTTTGAGGCAGACATGACAAGACACATGGTGTAGGTTGGGTAGGAGACCCAGTAGACCTGTGAGAAGTTTTCCCAGTACAGCCTGGTTGATTACGTGTCTGTGGTTTGAAGCCAGGCCAGTCAGTTTCCATGGAAGTGCTTCCAAGAAGGAAAAGAACATTTTGGTTACCAATGCAGTGTGTGATCTTACACACTCGGCTTTTAGACAGATTTTGTTCTGATGACTTATTCACACGTAAATCAGGGATTCAGGGATGGTCCAGGGTGGCTTTAGTGCTCCAGATACACTCTTCCTCCTTCCTCTTAGTCTGCACAAGAAGGATTTTCTGCACATTGATGTAAAGGAACAAGTGTGTGTGCGTGTGTGTTTCTGTTCATCTAATGTACTTTACACTTGGCAGGTGTATTGCTGGGTACCCAATGACGTGCATTCTCCATTTGGTGCATGTTGTAAACGTGGCCCATTTAATACACATACATATTACTCTGTGGACCTAAGTCCAGCATGAACGCAGCACAGTAACGGTTGAAAACCTGAGCGAGCGCTGTGTTCAGCTGTGGGTGCCGGGGCTTCAGGGCAGGACACCACCAAATGGAAGGCTGAGTACAACTCACTACCGTATTTTTAAGAAGAGACGAAGAAAGTTCGCAGATGTTACATTGTAGCAAAGTAAACATTTGAATCATCAGCCTGTACCTTTTTTAAATTACACTGTTGTTCCTGGAAGTAGCCGGGTCCCAAATAGCTGTTAGCAAGTGACTATCATTGCTAGGGGATTTGACTATGTCATGGCAGGTGCGTTGCTCAGGACCCAAGGAAGCGCACTGTCAATGTCAATTTCTTTGGATGAGCAGCAACACTGGACGCCAAGCAATCAGCCTTTTCCCAACATGCATCATTCCTTTCAGGACAAACCGAGAGACAAGCAAACAGCCACAAATCCCTAATTACCCACAACATCCGAGATGGGAGAGGTGTAGAAGACAACAGGGCGTCGATATAGATCTTCAGCTCCACTCTGGGAAGACATAAAAAGCAAAGATTGAAGTGTGTTACAGCACATTGGCTCCCACTGTTCTCAGTAAACTTATTTTCTTTCCAAGAATAAAAGTGCCATGAAGATGGATGGCAGTTTGGCAGAAAGCCTCAGCCTGCAGCGCCCGGCTACTGAGAGGGAAATCCATCGGAGAACTCCGAGACATGGTTAAAAACACAACTAATTACAGTACACACCGGACACCCTAGTATTTGTTATTGTCTTTTTTGGGGATGTTTGCCATAGCACGTACAAGTGATGGAAGTTGTACTAAGAATTTTCTCTCACGTACAAACAAAATTCTTTATTGTTCCCACGAGTCCTGTACAGATTTCTGTGGGCCTTCTCCACGGAGGAAAAACACTTGCATGACTTCAGAAACATAACGTCTTAATCTGATGTGGGGTTAAAATATGAATCAGAAATTAACAAATCATCTCATCATCTGGCTGCTTCCTGAAAAGTGTATTTAGATTTTAATTGGCAGATCTTGGCACGGCGACTTCTACAGGTCAGTAGTAACTAGGCCGGTTCTCTTCAAAACAATCATTATAATGGACAGCCATGATTCATTTTTGAAATATTCTTTATGAATTGTCGCAGTAAGCCTGTGAAATGGTTAAAAAACAAACAAATGGCAGCACTCATAATTTCACTGATCATGTTGACTTTGCAAAGGTTTGGTTTATGAATAATTGTAAACATATATGAGATTCCGTACAGTCACTCTTACCTCATTCATACTTTTGCTTTCTGCTTGTGTTTTACTCATTTTGACATCTAGCAGTCTCGCTAACGTTATTAGGGCCCGAGCGCCGACAGGCGGCGAAGGCCCTATTGGAACTGAAGGAATTATTATTCTTTCTTTCTTTATTATTAGGGCCCGAGCGCCGACAGGCGGCGAAGGCCCTATTGGAACTGAAGGAATTATTAGGGCCCGAGCGCCGACAGGCGGCGAAGGCCCTATTGGAACTGAAGGAATTATTATTCTTTATTATTATTTTCCGTCAAATGAATTGCCTTTTTGGAGGACTTATCATATTCAAAAACTCACCAAATTTGGCGGTCGCATCAAGTCTGGTGAAAATTTACGTATTTTAATGGTTTCGGGAATAGGCGCACAAAAATGGCTCGCTAGCGCCACCTACAATATTACGAAAATTCAGCCCCTGCAGTATGTTTAACGTAGAGTCACGTAACTTTGTACACATATGTATCATGGCAGGGCGGACATAAAACTCCATGGTCGCCCCCCCCTAAACCCAACAGGAAGTCCGCCATTTTGTTTTGAATGTGCGAAATTAGTGCGATTTTGGCCATTTCCACATGTCGTACTTTAACGAACTCCTCCTAGGGCTTTCGTCCGATCAGCTTCAAACTTGGTGTGTGTCATCTTAACATGTTAACGATGAAAAGTTATTAAAAGAAAAACTTTTCGTCATAGGGCGTGGCCGTGGCGGGGCGGCCATTTTGTGCGATTCGCCACCAAAACAGGAAGTGGGTGTAACTTGAGCGTACGTTGTCCGATTGGTTTGAAACTTTCCACGATTCATCAGAGTCCGCCCCTGACGACATCTACACGCCGCTATTGGCTCAAAGTCATAGCGCCCCCTAGTGGCAACAGGAAGTAGTCCTAAAAGACAAGGTGCTATACTTTAACGAACTCCTCCTAGAGATTTCATCCGATCATCTTCAAACTTGGTGTGTATCATCCTAAGATGTTGACGATGAAAAGTTATTAAAAGAAAAACTTTTCGTCATACGGTGTGGGCGTGGCATGGCGGCCATTTTGGGTGTTTAGCGATGAAGATGAAATTGGCTGTAACTACAGTGTACGTTGTCGTATCTGCTTGAAATTTCCCACAAACACCAAGAGTCCAGGCCTGAGGACACCTACAGGCCAATATGGAGTTTTGGAGATAGCGCCACCATCTGGCAACAGGAAATATGCCTTATATGACAAACATCATCCGATTTACATGAAACTTAGAACGTGGTGTCTACATGTGATACTGAGGCGGCCCCTATATTATGGCCACGCCCAGTCACTCAGGCCACGCCCCCTTTCATAACATTTGAACCGTTTAACTTAGATACTTATGTGAGGTGTCATTGAACTCAGCAGAGACTTTCCTTTTTATGGGTGATGTTTGACCCGCCCCCCTATGATGCGGCCACGCCCCCTTTTACAGATAATGACCTGTATGACATATAGGCTTGTGTGAGGTATCAATGAACTCAGCAGAGACTTCCTTTTTTATGGGTGATGTTTGACACGCCCTCTTATGATGCGGCCACGCCCCCTTTCCCGGATAATGGCGTGTATGACGTATAGGCTTGTGTGAGGTATCAGTGAACTCAGCAGGGAGTTCACTTTTCATTGGCGACGATTTTCAGGGTACGAGTGACGCGCAAATGCGCGGTCGCAAGGAGTGGCGTCCGCCGGTAACCCCGACTGGCGCGGGTTAGCGAGGGCCCTCCATCGCTGCTTGCAGCTTTATATTATTATTATTCTTTATTATTATTCTTTTTCCGTCAAATGAATTGCCTTTTTGGAGGACTTATCATATTCAAAAACTCACCAAATTTGGCGGTCGCATCAAGTCTGGTGAAAATTTACGTATTTTAATGGTTTCGGGAATAGGCGCACAAAAATGGCTCGCTAGCGCCACCTACAATATTACGAAAATTCAGCCCCTGCAGTACGTTTAACGTAGACTCACGAAACTTGGTACACATATGTAGCATTGCAGGGCGGACATAAAACTCCATGGTAGCCCCCCCCTAAACCCAACAGGAAGTCCGCCATTTTGTTTTGAATGTGCGAAATTAGTGCGATTTTGCCCATTTCCACATGTCGTACTTTAACGAACTCCTCCTAGAGCTTTCGTCCGATCAGCTTCAAACTTGGTGTGTGTCATCTTAACATGTTAACGATGAAAAGTTATTAAAGAAAAACTTTTCGTCATAGGGCGTGGCGTGGCGGGGCGGCCATTTTGAGCGATTCGCACCGAAACAGGAGTGGGGGAACTTGAGGTACGTTGTCCGATTAGCCGAAACTTTTCCACGATTCATCAGAGTCCGCCCCTGACAACATCTACACGCCGCTATTGGGTCAAAGCATAGCGCCCCTAGTGGCAACAGGAAGTAGGCCTAAAAGACAAGTGCCATACTTTAACGAACTCCTCTAGAGATTTCATCCGATCATCTTCAAACTTGGTGTGGATCATCCTAAGATGTTACCGATGAAAAGTTATAAAAGAAAAATTTTCGTCATACGTGTGGCGTGGCATGGCGGCATTTTGGGTGTTTAGCGATGAAGATGAAATTGGCTGTAACTACAGTGTACGTTGTCGTATCTGCTTGAAATTTCCCACAAACACCAAGAGTCCAGGCCTGAGGACACCTACAGGCCAATATGGACTTTTGGAGATAGCGCCACCATCTGGCAACAGGAATTATGCCGTCTGACAGGAAGTGAGTGTAAATTGAGTGTACATTGTCCAATTGGCTTGAAACTTTTCACGATTCATCAGAGTCCGCCCTGAGACACTACACGCGAAATGTCAAAGTCATAGCGCCCCCTAGTGGCAAGGAAGTAGTTCCAAAAGACAGGTGCTATACTTTAACGAACTCCTCCTAGAGATTTCATCCGATCAACTTCAAACTTGGTCTGTATCATCTTAAGATGTTCAAGATGAAAAGTTATTAAAAGAAAAACGTATCGTCATACGGTTTGGGCGTGGCATGGCGGCCATTTTGAGTGTTTAGCAATGAAGAATTAAGTGGCTGTAACTACAGTGTTTGTTGTCGTATCTGCTTGAAATTTCCCACAAACACCAAGAGTCCAGGCCTGAGGACGCCTACAGGCCAATATGGAGTTTTGGAGATAGCGCCACCATCTGGCAAGAAGAAATATACCTTATAGGACAAACATCATCCGATTTACATGAAACTTAGAATGTGTGGTCTACATGTGATAGTGAGGCGGCCCCTATATTATGACCACGCCCAGTCACTCAGGCCACGCCCCCTTTCATAACATTTGAACCGTGTAACATAGATACTTATGTGAGGTATCATTGAACTCAGCAGAGACTTCCTTTTATTGGTGATGTTTGACCCGCCCCTTTATGATGCGGCCACGCCCCCTTTCCCAGATAATGACTTGTATGACGTATAGGCTTGTGTGAGGTATCAATGAACTCAGCAGAGACTTCCTTTTTCATTGGTGATGTTTGACCCGCCCCTTTATGATGCGGCCACGCCCCCTTTCACAGATAGTGACCTGTATGACGTGTAGGCTTTTGTGAGGTATCAATGAACTCAGCAGAGACTTCCTTTTTCATTGGTGATGTTTGACACGCCCTCTCATGATGCGGCCACGCCCCCTTTCACGGATAATGACGTGTATGACGTATAGGCTTGTGTGAGGTATCAGTGAACTCAGCAGGGAGTTCACTTTTCATTGGCGACGATTTTCAGGGTACGAGTGACGCGCAAATGCGCGGTCGCAAGGAGAGGCGTCCGCCGGTAACCCCGACTCGCGCAGGTTCGCGAGGGCCCTCCATCGCTGCTTGCAGCTTTAATTATTCTTTATTTTCCGTCAAATGAATTGCCTTTTTGGAGGACTTATCATATTCAAAAACTCACCAAATTTGGCGGTCGCATCAAGTCTGGTGAAAATTTACGTATTTTAATGGTTTCGGGAATAGGCGCACAAAAATGGCTCGCTAGCGCCACCTACAATATTACGAAAATTCAGCCCCTGCACTACGTTTATCGTAGACTCACGAAACTTGGTACACATATGTAGCATGGCAGGGCGGACATAAAACTCCGGTAGCCCCCCCTAAACCCAACAGGAAGTCCGCCATTTTGTTTTGAACGTGCGAAATTAGTGCGATTTCGCCCATTTCCACATGTCGTACTTTAACGAACTCCTCCTAGAGCTTTCGTCCGATCATCTTCAAACTTGGTGTGTGTCATCTTAACATGTTAACGATGAAAAGTTATTAAAAGAAAAACTTTTCGTCATAGGGCGTGGCCGTGGCGGGGCGGCCATTTTGTGCAATTCGCCACCGAAACAGGAAGTGGGTGTAACTCGAGCGTACGTTGTCCGATTAGCCCGAAACCTTTCACGACTCATCAGAGTCCGCCCCTGACGACATCTACACGCCGCTATTGGCTCAAAGTCATAGCGCCCCCTAGTGGCAACAGGAAGTAGGCCTAAAAGACAAGGTGCTATACTTTAACGAACTCCTCCTAGAGATTTCATCCGATCAACTTCAAACTTGGTGTGTATCATCCTAAGATGTTGACGATGAAAAGTTATTAAAAGAAAAACTTTTCGTCATACGGTGTGGGCGTGGCATGGCGGCCATTTTGGGTGTTTAGCGATGAAGATGAAATTGGCTGTAACTACAGTGTACGTTGTCGTATCTGCTTGAAATTTCCCACAAACACCAAGAGTCCAGGCCTGAGGACACCTACAGGCCAATATGGACTTTTGGAGATAGCGCCACCATCTGGCAACAGGAAATATGCCGTCTGACAGGAAGTGAGTGTAACTTGAGTGTACATTGTCCAATTGGCTTGAAACTTTTCAGGATTCATCAGAGTCCGCCCCTGACGACATCTACATGCCGAACTTCGCTCAAAGTCATAGCGCCCCCTAGTGGCAACAGGAAGTAGTTCTTAAAGACAAGTTGCTATACTTTAACGAACTCCTCCTAGAGATTTCATCAGATCGACTTCAAATTCAGTCTGAGTCATCTTAAGATGTTGAAGATGAAAAGTTATTAAAAGAAAAACTTTTCGTTAAACGGTGTGGGCGTGGCATGGCGGCCATTTTGAGTGTTTAGCGATGAAGATGAAATTGGCTGTAACTACAGTGTCCGTTGTCGTATCTGCTTGAAATTTCCCACAAACACCAAGAGTCCAGGCCTGAAGACACCTACAGGCCAATATGGACTTTTGGAGATAGCGCCACCACCTGGCAACAGGAAATAAGCCTTATATGACAAACATCATCCGATTTACATGAAACTTAGAACGTGTGGTCTACATGTGATAGTGAGGAGGCCCCTATATTATGACCACGCCCAGTCACTCCGGCCACGCCCCCTTTCATAACATTTGAACCGTTTTACGTAGATACTTATAAGAGGTGTCATTGAAGTCAGCAGAGACTTTCCTTTTTATTGGTGATGTTTGACCCGCCCCCCTATGATGCGGCCACGCCCCCTTTCCCAGATAAGGAGCTGTATGACGTATAGGCTTGTGTGAGGTATCAATGAACTCAGCAGAGACTTCCTTTTTTATTGGTGATGTTTGACCCGCCCCCCTATTATGCGGCCACGCCCCCTTTCCCAGATAAGGAGCTGTATGACGTATAGGCTTGTGTGATGTATCAATGAACTCAGCAGAGACTTCCTTTTTTATTGGTGATGTTTGACCCGCCCCCCTATGATGCGGCCACGCCCCCTTTCCCAGATAAGGAGCTGTATGACGTATAGGCTTGTGTAAGGTATCAATGAACTCAGCAGAGACTTCCTTTTTTATTGGTGATGTTTGACACGCCCCCTTATGATGCGGCCACGCCCCCTTCCACAGATAGTGAGTTGTATGACGTATAGGCTCGTGTAAGGTATCAATGAACTCAGCAGGGACTTCCTTTTTTATTGGTGACGTTTGACCCGCCCCAATATGATGCGGCCACGCCCCCTTTCACAGATAATGACTTGTATGACGTATAGGCTTGTGTGAGGTATCAATGAACTCAGCAGGGAGTTCACTTTTCATGGGCGACGATTTTCAGCGTATGAGTGATGCTTTATTGCGCGGTCGCAAGGAGAGGCGTCCGCCAGTAACCCCGACTGGCGCGGGTTAGCGAGGGCCCTCCATCGCTGCTTGCAGCTTTAATTATTTAATTGTATTTCTTTCTTTTTTTAACCTTTTTATTTAACCAGGTAAGTTGATTGAGAACAATTTCTCATTTGCAACAATCCCTTCAGGTACCACCTAATGCTTGGTAAAACATGACAAAATGAATCTAGCTACAACAATCTTCATGCTGTCTTTACATGTTATAACAGTCTTCAACGTTAGATGTGAGATGATTGCCTTTAGATGCAAGGTGGTGTCACACTTTAGTCTTTTTAAAGTCTGTTCAGAGTTGTCTAGTGTTGGTAGATCTGGGACAAAACAGATGACATGACGAAAGACAAAAAACATTTAGTGCTTTAGTCCTTGAGAATAAAAAAGGCCGACATGAACCAACCAGACAGGACAAATCGTCAGAAGAGGAAGACTCGCTCACCTCTCCACCCCCCCGTTACTGTGTTTGGCGTGACTGAGTGTTTAAGGAAATGACAGCTACTGTAAAAAGAAACAGGCAGTGTGAGATAAACTGTAAAGCAGAGTGAATGTGACTCGATGCAAAGCAACACACTGGACATACACAGTGAATGGAACTTAACAAATCTCTGAGTTTATCTGAGTGGGTTTGTTCCAAATATCAGCGAATAGATCGACTGTATGCTCCTCAATGCTAAATTGAATTGGGACAATGCTCTGCATAATGCGTTTGCTGAATTGATTTGGAAGTGTTTATGAAAGAGTATTCCCTTAATAAACAGGCCATTCTTAGAGCAGTTAATGTCCCCTGGCCTGATCAAGATTACAGGGAAGGTCTGAAATTTCTTGTTTTATCTGCTGCCTGTGGAGGTGGGAACACACAGCTGTCTTTGTGAATGATAACATCCACAGGAAAAAGTGAATTAGATCATGAGTTCATCACTCCTGGGCCTTGGAGTTTCCACAGTGTCACATGTTCTGTTGGCTGGTTGTGTGTCAGAGTTGCCAGCTTTATCTCCACCACGCTGTGGAGTAATGTCCGCTGCACCGCTAATACATTTAGGGATAGAAGAAAAAAAACAATCTGGGTTGTTTGCATTTCTTTAACCAATCAGAATCGTCTCGGGCGCCACTAAGATCCCCAAGCAGAGACGGCGGCTCTGCAGAATAGTTTTGGAAAGGAACTTGATTTGATGGAGCATGTTCACCCTACAAGCATCGCTGAGAAAAGGATGGATCATCCTGATGTCGTGAAGCATCTGTCTGGATGACTTAAACATTTCCCCTCCCAACGATTCCAACTCCAATCATTTTAGGATGACTTTTTCATACATTTGGATACAAAATTTAAAAAAAGGTATTTCCAGTAATCTACTCCAATCCCAGTGGTCAAGCAGCCTGTATTAGACACAGGTTGATCTATACTCAAAAAGATATTGCAGTTTTAGTTATGAATTGCAACAAGAAAATGTATATTTATAATTGTATAAAGGGAAACAGTTCCAATGAAAGGCAGTGTCATTGGGTAAAGTCTTTACATTCTACAGTACTACAACACGTTAACATTTTATTTAAAACATGGCTACCAGACCACTAAACCTAAACTCAGGCTGATATGACATATTTGAAAAGGGATCATGCTAATATGATTTATATAAGCCATTCCTGCTATAAGCTCCCATCAGCCCAGAGGTGTAGCTCGTGGCCAAATCTCCCGAGCCTTCAATTTCAACCACCCTTTATTAATATATGACTTCACTTATGCAAATGCCCCGTCTCTGATCACCACTGTAAATAACAGTCCAGACACATTTGCGGTCGGGGTTCTAAAATATTGCTTCCTGGTGCTGCGTTAGACTGGAAACCTAGTTTACCCACGGCACCAATAAAAGAACCCAAACCTTTAAAAAGTGATTAGAGAAAGAGTGGGAAGGAGAAGAGAGTTCGAGGGTACGCTCAAAACCAAGAGACACGCCACTTTAACCTCTGCATTACAATTACGCAGTAAAGGATTATCATCTTCATTTGTAATAGGCCAGTAAACCTCTTTAAAGAATCCAGCGGGCTTCTCAATATGGCAGAGCAGATAGTGGAAAAATACTAATTCACTTTTCCTCACATGACAGATTGAGTTGCTTTTGTCCAAGATAAGTTCTGAGGCAGCTGCAGTGGCTTTGGAAGCAGATAAGTATTGTATTTGCTTCTGTCCTTTACTCGCTTATCTTTGACTGATGTTCAATAGCGTGTTTTTTGGAGATAGTGACCAACGATGACAGATTTTAAAAAAGCAGTTTGCAGTGTTGATACAGGTTTAAGGAGCGCCTGTAGCTCTACAGCTCTACTCAGGCTGCAGGTACCTCTAATCACAGGGTCCAATTTCACTTAGATATAGAGATACTGGTTCAATACTGGTTATCATTGGATACGGCTCTTTTCTTGTCTCATATGTGTTCCTATGGTTCTCCAACTACAAGTCCATCCACCTTTAGGCTCCAGGAAAATACGTTTGGAATCTGTGATAGTGTCTGGGACTGCTCACGGTGAGGTGAAGACACATCTCTGAATGCTTGAACTAGACCAGCATAGATTCTGGGCTGACCTAAGGGTTTTAGTCTGATCAAAGAAAAGCAAATTTTGGCAAAAGTCTTTTTTTCTCCAGCGTGGAGCTGCTGCCCCCGCGAACCGATACCGGATAAGCGGATGAAGATGGATGGATGGGTGGTCTTTTTTTCTGCACTTGCCCTGCATTGCACTCAATCCAGCATTAACATCTGTGCATTCTGATTTGACTGATCTATGACTCTGAAAAGGAGTTCACTACTGAGACCCTGACTTGTGATTTGGCATTTTACTAGACACGTTGTGTGTTTCCACCTTGTTTTTTTTCAAGGTTTTGGCCATTTGGGGAACTGCATCTTAAGGCGCTTGGCTGGCTTCGTACCTCAGCTGTGGTGGTTGCTGCTGGTTTTGCGGTGCCGTTCATAGCTTTTTCCAAAGGACTGCATGGACCACTGTGGACTACAGAGGCCGGAGGCTTCAGTCATGCCTCTGTGGCTAAAAATGAAATACTATGTCCCTGGAGTCTCTTTGTATCAGCATGCTCAAAGTGTGCCTCTTCTGTCTTTCAGATGTCAGGCGCTGTCTCACTTTCCTGTTAAAAGTTGCCACTGCAGGTCCAATTATCTTGCAAATAGAGACCTAGTTACACACTGAACTTTATTGGTTCTTTTGGGGAAGGATTGTAAAGATTTAATAAGAATGTGTTTAGGACATTTCCTCTCTAACTGGGACGTTTTGGGTGTGATTGGTGGGACGTCTGTGGACAAAGTCCACACGGAGATACCCTGGTAAGAGATAATGAGGTGTAACCGTGTATCAGCTCATTTAAATAGCTCACTCCATTGTGTGAACAGTTGGATTCAGTTAAAGGTGGAAAATGTAATACTGACAACTAGCGTTTAAGATGTTTGCTGCAGTCCAAATTCAAAGTACTGGAGAGAGTCATCTCTCCCGTCCTAGACTCGGAAGTTCAAGGGGGTTGCCAGGTTGAGACCGCTGAACCCAATGTCCCACAATGTTGGGGAAGCAGGGTAAGAATTTCGGCAGAGGGGAGATTTTCGGTTCTTGTACATTCCAGATCTTAGTCAGGACGATTGACGTCCCTTTTGACTCTGTTATGTTAAGAAAGAGGTCGTGGGTGGACTAACGTTTCTCTGACATGCGGGAATAACGTGATGGTTAAAGAAGAAAGTGACTTTAGGAAACCCCACGCTCCTGGGTCAAAGTCCTGTGTTTGACCCATCCACCCCCCCAACCCACCTCTCTATGCGGAATTTCCGCCTTGCATGCTTCTCACTAACCCCCGTGTAGCTGCTGCTCTCCCCGGTATGTTCTCCACACACAATGAAGGACACCTGTTCTTTGAGACGCTGACAGCCACTGTCCGAGCGTCTGTATTATACCAGTTCAGACTGAGAACGGGTTGGTATGTATAAAAGTTAAATAAACACTGCCTTTCCTCTATTAAGAATATAACTTTGTCTGAGATTATGTGTAGATGAATAAACATATTTGTTGTTGCATGATGAACAAAATAATTTATAAGCTTGTCTATGTACAGGACATTCCACAATTATAGCTCGTTTTGCTGGATGTCTCTCTTTTCGGATGTCTGGTTTTGGATGTGCGTCCCCGTCCCCTGCGGCTGATTTCTGAGGACTATGGTTACCTGGTCCTCAGATCTCTGCAGGGTAAATCCAGACAGCTAGCTAGACTATCTGTCCAATCTGAGGACTATGGTTACCTGGTCCTCAGATCTCTGCAGGGTAAATCCAGACAGCTAGCTAGACTATCTGTCCAATCTGAGGACTATGGTTACCTGGTCCTCAGATCTCTGCAGGGTAAATCCAGACAGCTAGCTAGACTATCTGTCCAATCTGAGGACTATGGTTACCTGGTCCTCAGGTCTCTGCAGGGTAAATCCAGACAGCTAGCTAGACTATCTGTCCAATCGGAGTTTCCTGTTGACGACTAAAACTACTTCTGAACGTACACATGTTCCACCAAAACAACTTGAGACTATTCAGGAGAGCCACCGTCGCTCCGTTGTTGTGATTGGTTTAAAGAAATGCCAGCAACCCAGAGATTTATTTTCTCCTGTCCAGTAATGAATTGGTGGTGTAGCCAGACTTAACTTCACAGTGCTGTGGAGATAGAGCTGGCAATGCAAGACTACCTTGACGCTTTCATCTTGACACACAGAGAGAGAGAGAGAGAGAGAGAGAGCGGGGAGGTAGTTTAGGGACTAAACAAGCAGTGCATTGTCACTGTGGCCCTGTCAGCTTGTGTTATAGCTGAGAAAGTGGGACAAATGGCCTGTGGCTTTCACAGCGTTGCTCAGGCTTTTCGGAAATCAGACTGCCCTTCAGCCATTTGTGGCCTTGGCTTCTCAGTGATATCACAGCCAATGAGTTATGGCTTTTATAGTGCATGACCAACACTAGTATGTGCCCGGGAAAAATAGTATCATGGTATGTTTATAATCATAAAAATTCCATGTATTGTGAGACTATGTAACTTTTGGCATTGAAAGGATTAAGGATGAATACCCCCTCCCTTTCCTGAGTCACTTGCTTTAAAGACATTGACATATACAGTAGTATATGTTTTGGTATGGCAGTAGCGCAAGAACAATCATAAGGTGCTCTCAAACCTAACCCGTGTGGTGCGTTCAAAAGGACTCGGTGCATTGGCCCTTTCGGTTACTTTGCAGTGTGAAAGCAAAATGGACCAACCATAAAACATGTGAGCCCAAATTCCAAAGCGGAACTGTGAAATCCATCTGATGATCATGAACAAAGCAATCTTCCAAGTGCTCCGTATGAATTATACATACAGTATATTCATGCAAGATCATTTGGTAACCATGACGACACACATGCGCATTACATTTGGAAGATAAAAGCAGTAAAAAAAAAGAGATGTGTTGAGCTTGTTTCCTAATAAAAAAATAAGTAAAACCATAGCAACCCCACAGTAAGTTTGCCCTATTCTAACAGCAGAAGATGTGTCTTTTGTCCCTTTTGTCCCTGTATACAAGTTCCCATTGCTTCTGTACTATGCGACCCCCCCCTAGAGCAGGCTACTTCCTGTTTAGTGCTTAATGGGGATTAAGTGATTTAATGGTGCGGCTCTACTAGAATGAACCGAATTCTGATAGTAGATGAAACGTGTCATTTTGAGGGGGTTGTGACACCTAAAAAACATGAATCCACTGATTCATAGACTTCTTATTCGCCACATAAGGCTATAGGAAAATGTCTTTTTGGGCCCTATGGGATCTGGTGACAGAAACAAAAATTCCACTGTTTGTTTGAAATGTCAAAATGGTTTCAGAGCACTTCCTGGGGACCTTTGGCGTGGCAGGCAGTCACGTGGGTGGGAGACACACATGGGCAGGAAGTTAAAGAGGAACTGTGCAGTTATTGTTTGCGTAATGTACCTTAACTGAACAGCTTTGGAGTCATTGGAAGGGGGATATGACTTCTCTCGGGTCGAATGGTGGTCGTCTCCCTCCCCCCTACCGCCTGTGAGTGGAAAAACCCCCCCCTCGCAACTTAGGGCCAGCGAGTCCCCGTCCTCAGCATCAGGAAGTATGCCGTGATATCAGGTCTCGCCATGTCACAAATGGCTTCACGGCACTGCACACATTCTGGCATTCAGGAACCGGCTAACAAGGTTACGATGGAGTTTTTCACACTATTGTCATGGCTGAGCCGGCAAAAAAGAAGCAGAAAGCTAGGAAAGCATTGATGGAGGAACAGAGAAATATGAAACCACAGACTGACCGAGGGAGGGGGTTAGACACAAGTAAACATAGGAGCGGTGGGGGGGGGGCTCCATAGAGAAACCTGTGAGCAAAAAGTGTGAAAATGGCAAAGAAATGGCTAAAACTGCATAGCACCCCCTTCTTCAGGACATACCAGCAGAGATCTTTGTGGTAAGTGACTCCTGCTAGTCCAAGGCTACGGTCACTGTTCAGTTCTCTTAGTTTGTTAGCAGCGTCCGTCCTGGGGCCTCATTTAGAAAACTGTGCAGGGATTTTGTGTCAAAAGTGGCATACGAACGAAAGAAAGGATGTGAGTATGCACAGAAATATTCCGATTAATAGGGCTGTGCACACCCATGTCCTTTTACCTATTTGATGTGGTGGTAATTGTTGTCAGTTCACCTTATTTACCTGTGGACCATGTATGGCACTAAATCTTTCCAGTAAAGTACAATGATTAAGACATAAAAAGCAGCCTAGGGGCCCCTGCCCACCTTAATCCACCCCTGGATAAGAGGCCTGACTTTGTAGGTGTTTTGAGTGTGTAGTGTACGTGCTGTTGTAGACTTCCGGAGGATTCTCCTGAACTGACACATTTTCCCTACATGAGAATATTTCAATATAAACTTATTTGCAAAAGGACAAGTAAAACCTTTGGGTAGTTCAGTCCAAGTGTTTTGGTTTTAGTTTCCTCTTCCCTCTGTACCCCATCTTCCCCCCCTCACCCGTCAACCCAAATCAGTCACAGTGGCAGCTCTGTGGGTTCCAGCTCCGGGCCTCAGTACCCATCACGGCCACATACATCGACCGGCGCATGTGCACAGTTGCACGCATGCTTGGACGCACTGGGCTGGAATCGCTGACAGGACTTTCTGCATCTGGGTGCTCAGCCAGGTGGAAACATTCAGACCAGGCAAGGTCAGGAGGTTGTCTGTACAAATCCCGGTGAGGGGAACCTGTAAATGAAAGATTAATCCTTCAGTGCCGAGTGTGAAATCAGCCAAGCGCTGAAGGCACAACTCTGGGCTCAGGAGACGGGGAGGGGGGGAGGGGGGTGCATGGGACACATCCTGGAGACAAGTAGCCACAATAGTGTTGATCATGTCCTATTGTGGGTCTCTGTTCATGGCAGCTTACTGAGAACACAAAATGCTGCAGTGCCAATCCAGCCCTGCAGAGATCTGAGGACCAGGTAACCATAGTCCTCAGATTGGACAGATAGTCTAGCTAGCTGTCTGGATTTACCCTGCAGAGATCTGAGGACCAGGTAACCAGAGTCCTCAGATTGGACAGATAGTCTAGCTAGCTGTCTGGATCTACCCTGCAGAGATCTGAGGACCAGGTAACCAGAGTCCTCAGATTGGACAGATAGTCTAGCTAGCTGTCTGGATTTACCCTGCAGAGACCTGAGGACCAGGTAACCATAGTCCTCAGAAATCCACCAGAGGTTAGAACGCCGACACAGAGACAGAGGATGGGGACGGACATCCAGCTGAAAATGATTGACATCTGGCAAACTTTCCGGCATAGAAATGTTGTGGATATAGATCAAGGCTTGCACATTGCACCATATCTACTGTTTATTTTTTAAGGGTTAACTATTCACAACAGCACACAACTTACAAAATGAACACATCCCCTCCCACCCCCAACACCCATTCATCATCACCACTTATTTAAAAAAAGAAAAGAAAAGATGCAACCATAATTATTTAATGGAATACAATAACATAGTAACAAAATAAACAGCTGTTAACCACGTTAACCGATGTATGTAATAGACCCGCAATTATTGAGTAAAAGCACTGTTCTCACTGCTCCGCCAAGCTCAACACCCCCATACTCATGCACACACTTCACTCAAAATGAGATTCCACTTATGGCCCTGAACACACCCGTCTTTTTTTAGACTCAGCCACAGCACGGCGGCGTGCTGCTTCTATGCTCTGACTGCTCTTAGATGACTATGCATGTGTTAAACAGGTTCCAGCTTTCAAACAGGCCTCGCTTGGCCGGGTCTGAACTGAAAGTCAGGTACATGTACTGGATACCACATGCTCCGTCAGAAATCAGTTTAGGTAAACAAAACGACGTACTTATCTTCAGACTCATACTTGATGCTTTTACGCCTCAGAGCTGCTATGATGCATATGATTCAGTGTGAGTTATTTGACATTAGGGCAGGGTGATATTCAATATGACCATTAATCGTCTTTCAGTGGAATCATATGCTAATCAAATCATATATTGAGAAACAGTGAGCTACATGTATGGTGTCTTGAAAATAACAAGCACATATCAAGTCACAAAGTCTGTTGGGAAACATTGTGAGGGAATATCATTTGAAGAATGCAGATTTGAAATTGCCGACCTGGAAATTTTCAAAATTTAAAATGTAAAACCTTTTTCAAGGTTATGGTCGTCTTTCTTTGACCCTTTTTGTGTCTTTCACCCAATGATATTCCCACTTTTTCAATGTTTGTCGACTGTTTCTGAGCCTTTTGAAATTTTTGCGGATTTTTCCCCAAATATTTAAAGCTTTTAAAAAAAATATTTGTCACTTTTTTTGTCATCTTTTCACATTTTTGTCACTTTTATTTAAAGTTCTTATACCAATAGTTTTTTCTCCAAATGCTATAAAATTGACAAACAACACACAAATTCAATGAAAGTAGT
>NW_022605576.1:770717-775541 GCF_008692095.1 Etheostoma spectabile | reverse complement strand
TATTTAACTTGTGAGGAGCGTTGTTAGGAACCATCCACGTTACTTCTTTGGGAAAAAATAGTTTGAAAGAAACCAAAATTTCTGATATAGAAACGTTTTGGAAAGGGGTCAAATTTGACCCGAAGACACCAGGAGGGTTAGAGGCAATAAAAAGGCCATGCATGTTGTCATTTAGTTGACATGCCTTGCTCATGTGCTGGACCAGGTGGAGGGTCTTGTCACTGTTACAAATACGTGTGGAACTCCGGGAGTTCCCTATCACACTCATTCAGAAACATTTAATGTGGTTTTTGGGATATGAAATATTTCCTGCACCAAACCACAGTCTTTGAACACAAGTTCAATATCCATATTAAAATCATAACAAAAGTGATAAAGAGTAATATAGTACAACACAATTAAAATCTACTCTCCATCAGTCTACATCAGGGGTCTTCAACGTTTTCCAGGCCAAGGACCCCCAAACTGATGGCGAGATGGAGCGGGGACCCCCTAATTATATATATTGTATAAAATGGTGTTATATCAAACTGGTCCTATAGTGCCATGTGTGCATTGATGACTGAAAGACATCTTCTGCCTCCATTTATCTGTTTACTACAGTGTGTTGAATTCATGTTAATGTGGATTTAAAGACATTTCAATTAGTGGAAAAAACTGCAGGGGGGGGGGGAATATAAGAAAAAGTCTAATCAACCAAAACTTTCGCGACCCCCATGCAGTACCTCCGCGGACCCCCTAGGGGTCGCGGACCTCCTGTTGAAGACCCCTGGTCTACATCAATAAATCAGAGACGGATGGAACCACGGACCAGATCTTATTTTTCATGTCACACACACACACACCTCTCTCCCATATGTTGCTGTGTCCTCCACAGCTGGGTACTGTATGTTCAGATGGGGTCCACTGAGAGGGACGTGGACTCGGATAAACCACTAGGCTGTGGTCAGACAGGGGAACAGTGACCCGGCGATTCGCCTCGTCAGGGGAGTTCCAATAAAAAGACCCATGAATGTAACTTCCTGTTGTGTTCTTTAATCGCCCAATGTTCCGTCAGATAGTTTATAGATCTAGGCCCGCTGAGTTTTTTTGCATGTCCCACCTGTGGAAAACCCCGCCACCCCCCTGCCGCAGCCTAAACACCGTACCCCCATTCAAAATGAATGGAGAGACCAGCATCTGAAGGACGATGCCGGCTGTGTGAATGCCCACTTGATCAGCTCGCCTGAATTCTCTTTCCTCTTTCTGTCTCCGTGTCTCTGGCCAGATCACAATAACGGAGACGGTGCTGTTCCTGGTCCAGTACACGTCCAAAGAGTTCGACCGCTCAGAGAAGACGGTAGCCACCGGGGACTGCTGTTACCTCAACCCGCTGGTGCGCAGGACCTTCCGCTTCCTCGGTAAGTCTCAGGCTTTTTTGGTGACTGCAGACCTGTACAGCCTTTTTTGTTCTGGGTTCTAGACGCACCGTTTCTGTTAAGGGATAAGGTCTCAGACACAGTCCCCCATCGGCCTCTCTGACACGGACGAGGTGGAAGGTTTTCCAGACAGGTTCCCTCCCACGGTCCAGAGAGCCTCTCTGGATGTGGGACGGCTTGTCTGTCCCAGTGTGGGTCAGTGCCATGTGGTGCGGCGGTGAAGTATCTTAAAAGAAATTCAGTAAGTAACTTCTCAGCGATAAAAAGTGTTAAAGAAATAAGTATGTGCATTTCTTTTGAGTTTTTGTAAATAAGGACCTCGTAGTTTTGTTCCATAATGTCCATATTTCAGAAAATGAACATCATCGGACTAAGTATGTCCATAGACTGTATGATGATGGACATATCAATACAAATGCTTAGCAATGTTGTACGTTTGGCTACAAAACACTTTGCCAAATAAGGCAAAAAATATTTGTGAATAGATTTATGGTAATTTCAAAGATGTTTTGAAAACAGCAGTCATGAACAGATGGTCACACCACATGATATTTTGACACCTTAAATACCAGGACAAATACAAATGACTAATGGTTTTTGAAATGTTAAAGTAAATGCATATATGGGAGAGGTTCGTGTGTGTGTGTGTGTGTGTGTGTGTGTGTGTGTGTGTGTGTGTGTGTGGTGTGTGTGTGTGTGTGTGTGTGTGTGTGTGTGTGTGTGTGTGTGTGTGAATATGAAAGACCTTGTGTTGAAAAGTGGTGAACTGTCACATTTCAGCTCTGTGATTTCCTTCCATTGATAGCTGTAGTCATATTTTCATATTTTGTCAGATCCCCTAACGACACTACTGACGCTGCTAGATTTTGGGATGTTTTTCATCTACAGATTTTGTCAGTGCCGAGCTTCGAGCTCCGCTGTGTTCTATTTCTGTTTTCACTCTTCGGTGACATTTTTCAGAATTAAAACTGCAGATGCCATTCAACAGGTAGCCTTTTAAAGAGAGTCAGCGCCATCTGTTATGCTAATGAGCTCAGGAATGCACTCATGCTAGGTGGGATTCAACAAGTTGAGAGAAGAGTTGTGCAGTTAAGAGGCTCTGCTGAATAAAACCTGGAACACCGGTACGAGCAAACCTAATGAAAGAACAGAGAGCTTTAAGATAAGAATATGAAAAGGTTCTTGCGTGAGGCACTATGGTATACCAGTTTCTTACCTGAATTTCCTTTGATGTCTTTACTTTTTACTCTTATTTTTTGTCTCGTTAATAGCAACGTGTGCACGAGTGTGTCCATCGTATCTGACTTGGTAGGCATTCAGCTACACACAGATCTACCCCACTGTGGCACTAAATGCTTCCTCTTGGGGGGATTACTAGAATTGTTGGGTCTTTGTAAATTATAGAGCGGTCTAGACCTGCTCTATCTGTAAATTATAGAGAGGTCTAGACTGCTCTATCGTAAATTATAGAGAGGTCTAGACCTGCTCTATCTGTAATTATAGAGGGTCTAGACCTGCTCTATCTGTAATTATAGAGAGGTCTAGACCTGCTCTCTCTGTAAATTATAGAGCGATCTAGAACCTCGCTATCTGTAATTATAGAGAGTCTAGACCTGCCTCTACTGAAATTATAGAGAGGTCTAGACCTGCTCTATCTGTAAATTATGAGAGGTCTAGACCTGCTCTATCTGAATTATAGAGAGTCTAGACCTCTCTAATCTTTATTATAGAGCGGTCTAGACCTGCTCTATCTGTAAATTGTCTTCCGATGAGATACTATGAATTAAACTGAACTGGATTTTCTCACATGCACACAATTCTTGCTGCAAGCCTACAGTACAGTGCGTTACAGACTTGCAAGCATGCAAAAAATACCCTAGACTGCTTTCTGATAAAACACATACACACACACGCACATTGCAGCACGGCGTTGGCCTCTCCTTGTCCTCTCTCTTGCTTAAGTGAGAGCAGGAGATAAGACTGCAGAAGAGGATTATTACCGAGATCCCTGAGGGGAAATCCACTTGGTGGCCCGGCTTTACCCTCGCATTTACCCATCCAGGAAGCCATTCACGCTGCACGTTCATGTTAACAGGCCTCGTATTTCAGACTAAAGCCCCTTTCATCGCTAAGAGACTCATCGGAATTGGTTATCATATATTATACACTGGTAACGTGTTTTATCTGAATAAGGCTTATGTCTTAGTGTTAATTGGTGTCAGTCTTGAAGAGTGCTGTGCCTTGACTTTTCATTAAAGTGGGGCGGAAGATAAACTACTTTGGCTGCGCAGCTTCCTTTTGTATCTCAGGGTTTCGTCAGCAGTGATAGAGCACCACAGTAATCTCCCACGTCCTTGCAGAGGAAACAGAAGATATGTATGCTAATCTACCCTCCGACAGGAACAGGTGTATAATGGAGAATTAAAAGACAACAAACGGAAAGTGAAAAGAAGCGGGACTTTTTGTTTGTTCTTGAAGATGTTTTATCTGACTACCTGAGAAATGTGATCAGTTCAATTGACTGTTGGAGAGCACTGGGCAGTTGAATATCCTCAGAATCACGAATGTTATGACGTATTTATGGCTGAATTGTTGAGAAAATTCCATGTAAGTATGTGCAAGGTGTCCTTATCATCCCAATTTGCCCTCCAACGCACCGCTACGGTCATGAGCTTTGGAGACAGACGGACAGCATGAGATTACAGATGCAAGTAATGAAAATGTCATTCATTAATTTAAGCTTTAAAAATTGGGGGAAAATATAAGTCTCATGGGCGCTTCACTTCAGGTGTTTTCCAGGCATGTCCACTTGAAAGGAGATCCTGGGGCAGACTTAGACCATGCTCCAGGGACGAAATAACTTCTCTAGCATTGGAATCAATCAGTTAAGTGCTTTACATGAAGTAACAACAGTAAAACATAACATACAGTAAATCAGAAGGAATAAAACAAACAGTACATCAGAAACAGAATACATGAAAGCAGAAACAACTAAAAATGTCATAAAGTTACTATGTATTAAAAGCTGTTCTAAAGTCTCGGTGCTGCACTCAGCCCCCACTCGGTACCTCGACCATAGGACTTCTGAAACCAGTTGATTGGACGACCGCTATGACCAGGGTCACAGTCTCGGACAGAGACACTGGAGACATGTCTTAGGAGCCACTGAAGGACTGGAGGACATACCTAAACTGAGTGCCTGGTCAGACCAGGTACAGCACCCACAAGTCATTGGGGGTGCTCGAAGCTTGGGGACACACGCGCTGTGCTGGTTGGAGCATGCTGCTGTTATTCAGTGACAACAAGTCTCTGAGCTGGTTGTTACGTAGAGACGTAGAGGACGATTTGTCTTATTGATTTCTGACATACTACTGACCAGTGTTGGGCAAGTTACTTCCAAAATGTA
>NW_022605576.1:763015-770707 GCF_008692095.1 Etheostoma spectabile | reverse complement strand
GATTACTAGTTACTGTCATTTGAGAGTAACAAGTTATATTGCAATATTGCTGTCTCTGAATTGTAATGCGTAACACTACTTTTGAGTTACTTTCGCCACAATAACAGCAGAAGGTTGACATGGCAGCTAGGATCAATAAAGTCTCCTGTTAATACATCATAGATTATTCATAATATTTAATAAAATGTACATTAATATGCAAAGTAAAGCTATACAAATAGGCACGTAAAAGAATGAAAATATACAATTAAAACTACTTTAAAGTTGTAATGAAGGACCCCATTGTTGTAACGTGTTTGTTTAAATCACTTTAATAAAAAATTCAGGTTGTGTAGTTTAAAACTAAGGTTGTCTAAAGGAAATGGTGAAAATGATAGTGTGATTAAAACTCCATGTTTTACAGTACTTGATTTGCAGCTGATATGTGAAAAGATACCCAACTTTATTTATTTAACAGTCATTTAGTTTTACTGCGAACCATCACAGGAAGGGCTTTTATTTTGAAGCAGCCTACACGGAAGTTGTCTGTTGTTTCCTCTTGCTAGCTTACTGAGATCAACGTGAGACGCTAGATGTAAAACATGTCCGTCAAGCTTAAGTTGCTCACTTTGTTTGTAAAAATGCAACATATTGAAGAGTAATGGTCCCAGTAGAAGACCCGGTCTTCATTGGAAACCGTTCCACTACAGGCAGAGGTACTCTCCACGGCTGGTAAAATGCTACGATATTTACCTGTGGCAAGCCTAAATATTAATACCCGACATGTCTGTCAGCAGCTCGGACACACTCCTAGACCGTTAATATTATCAATATATGCACAGTCTATGGACACACTGCTGTCCGTTCCGTCCCCTGTTGGACACAGATGTTGTCCTGTTCTGACCACGGGGACAGAGGCGGAACAGCTCCCTTCAACGCAGCGTCATAACTCCTGAAAATAATATCCATCTCACAAATGTATCTGTCTCTGCAGTCACCTCGACCATCGAACACCGCAACAGGAAATAACACTCACGGCTTTTTGTCCTGTGAAGACTGTTTTCGCGGTGTTGGCGAATTCTTAAACGAAACCCCACTGAATGTTGCGTTTCAATGCGTTGTTACTCGCGTTACTGAGATTGTAACGAGTATAATATTACCAAAATGTAATTAGTAATCGTTCTATTACTCCAAGACTGCAGCTGACCATGCTTCTTTTGTAGAGCACTGTACAGCCAACAGCCTCGTCCCTACTTCCTACCCCCCCTACTTCCTGCGCCCCCTACTTCCTGCGCCCCTACTCGGCCCACAGCCACCTTAAAACTAGGCCTTCATTTGGACCTCAACTACTATCCTGGGAAGTGTCATGACTACATCTTGCTACACACAAGGTGCAGTACCAGTCACGGCTGGTAGCGACAGATACAACTACAGATATGAGACCCAAGCTTTAAACCTGAGTTTTCATTTAAAAGTAGTTTTTAAAGTAGTAGAGGAAGATGCTGAGGACATGCTGCACCGTTTCCCATCTCTGGCACTTATTTGCACGGAGAGAGGCTGTACTGCAGTGTTTGAGAGATGGAGGCAGTTGTCTTCTAATGTCATGGGGAGGGGTGCGGCGATTGCTTCTCTTCACCACCATCAGCTAATGAGTGTGTGGTGAGCTGTCAGGGCCCCTTTACTGCGTCATTAGCTACAGCAGTTATCCCAAATTACAAAGCACAATTTAACATACACAATCTGGAAATCCCATTACGTACAGGAGGTGTGTCTGTGTGTTTTATGGTGCATTTGATCCATGGCTATTGATAAATACTTTTGGCAGGCTTGTTGGCACAAGGAGAGAGCACAAATGGATAAATCCAGCACCCCCGCCCAGCTCCCGTGTGAGGCTGAACACCGCCAGCCTCTCACTGATCCTTGGAGCTAAAGGCCTCCTGACTTGATTTGACTTACAAGTATATGTGGTGGGATTTGTGTGTCAGTGATCAGAGGGCTTTACGTTTTAAAGCTGGAGGATGGTACAGTAACTGGCTTGGCCTGCGGGGCTCAGCCTGCGCCTGCTGGCTCAGCAACACGGGCCGAGAGCTTCCCCTGTACAGCAGAGGATGGATAGGCTGAGGCAGCTCCAGGAACTCATTTGGAACCTGTTGTTTTCTTTAGGGTTTATCTTGAATGTAATCACATTACATTCTTTCAGCATATACCTTCAGCACTAACCATATACCTTCAGCACTAACCATATACCTTCAGTTACAACCCATACCTTCAGTATAAACCATTATACTCAGCACTAACCAGAGTACAGCTCAGGTACTAACCATATACCTGCTAGCACTAACCAATACTTCAGTGACAACTTACCTTCAGCACTAACCATATACTTCAGCCTAACCATAACTCAGCACTAACTCAACCTTCAGTACAAATATTTCACCTTAGCCTACCATATAACCTTCAGCACTAACCCATACCGCAGCCAAACCATATACCTTCGCACTAACCATATTCCTTCAGACTAACCTATACCTTCATAACTAACCATATACATTCGCACTAACCATATACCTCAGTATAACCATATACCTCAGCACTAACCATATACCTTCATGACACTAAAAGATACCTTCAGCACTAACCATTATGACCTTCAGCATAAATCACCTATACTAACCATATACCGTCAGCACTAACATTAACCCTTCAGTCACTAACCATATACCTCAGCACTAACAATATACCTAGCACTAAATATAGGCAGCAACTAACCCTAACCTTCAGCACTAATCAATAAACTTCAGCTCAGATACCTCATAATAACAATATACCTTCAGCACAACCATATACCTTCAGCAACCATAACCTTCAGCACTAACCATATACCTTCAGCACTAACCATATCCTTTAGCAACCATACCTTCAGATACAATCTCAGCACTAACATATAACGCCATATAACCTATACATTCAGCACTAAACATATACCTTCGTAAAACAATATCTCAGTACTAACCATATACTCATTACTAACCATACCTTCAGCACTAACCCATTACCTCAGCACTAACCATATAACTTCAGTACTAAACCATATACACCTCAGTACTAAACCATTACCTTAAGCACTAACCAATACCTTCAGATACCATATACCTTCAGCTAATATCCACTAACCTTAGCACTAACCATATACCTTCAGTACTAACCATATACCGTCATCCCATATACTTCAGTAATCAACTATACCTCAGCACTAACCATATACCTTCAGCACTAACCATATACCTCAGCACTAACCATATACCCTTTCAGCACTAACCATTACTTCAGTACTACCATATACCTTCAGTATACCATACCTTCAGGACTAACACATATACCTCAGCACTAACCATATACCTTCAGCACATAACATAGACCTTCAGTACTAACCAGTACCATTCAGTAAGAACATATACCTTCAGCACTACCATTGACCTTCAGTACCAACATCCTCAGTACTAACCATATACTTCAGCACTAACCTAATAACCTTCACACTAACCATATACCTTCAGCACTACAATATACCTTCAGACTACCATATACCTTCAGCACTAAACCAGATACCTAACTTAACCATACTTCAGCACTAACCATATAACTTCAGCACAACCATTATACCTTCAGTACTAACCTATACCTTCAGCAAACCATAACCCCCTCAGTACACATATACCTCGCACTAAACATATACCTTCAGCACTAACCATATCCTTCAGCACTAACATAACCTCAGCACTAAACATATACCTTCAGTATAACCATTCTATACCTTCAAGCACTAACCATGACAATTCAAGTTAATAACCATACCTCAGCATAAACATACCTTCAGCAAGAACCATATACCTCTCAGTCACTATACATCAGCACTAACCTAACACTATAGCACTAACCACTACCTTCCTGACTAACCATATACCTTCAGTCACTAACCATATACCTTCAGCACTAACCATATACCTTCAGCACTAACCATATACCTTCAGCACTAACCATATACCTTCAGCACTAACCATATACCTTTAGCACTAACCATATACCTTCAGCACTAACCATATCTACCCAATTTCCAAAGGAATTTGATTGATTGATTGATTGATTGATTGATTGATTGATTGATTAATATTGATTGATTGATTGGTACACGGTGTAGCGTAAATCCAGGAATTTCAATGTATTTCAATCTGGAGAGACTTCATTGCAGATGTGCAAAGGTTTATTTGTACATTTTCATAATGTGAAATGTACAGAGTCTTTCGAGAGTAGTTCCAGATTAGACTCCGGATTAGAGGAGGGTCGCACTCTTTGCCTGAAATGCCAAACTGACAGTAGCAGGGACGAGAACCGGTTTGAAGCCGGGACATCACGATGTGATTGGCTGAAAATGCAAACGCCTCGAACAGCTGTTCAGTTAGTCGAGAGAGAAGTGATTAGTTTAGAAGTCTTCCTGAAGGAATTCACGCCGAGCTTCATTTATACGGAGTAAAAGAATTTAACAACTTGCATTAAATTGAACCCGGGGCACCAGCCTTCGATAAGGGAAAAGATATCCAATTCATTATTCAGTCTCAATCATGGGTCATCAGCACTTTACTTAACAAAACAGTGACCGTTATCCTTCATACACTTAAACCACGCAATCAACTTATTTATCAATGGCGTTTTTCAACTATTACTAACTAATGCATACAAGTTATTGACTAAATGCAATGATGACTGAATCCATGGAAACAGCTGTAGCACCGAAGGGCTGAGCCAGGACCGCTGGATGCCAGATCAAGCAGGTAAGATGGGTTAGCTTCTAGAGAGGAAGGCGATGAGCAGCTGGACAAAAAGTCAACATTAAACAGTTAACTTGAATTAATGCAACACTCAGCAGCTACGCGGTGGATGGGAAGTAAAATAGATTGTATATGATGGGAAACCCTCATACTATATGAGTACCCATTTTAATATTTCCTACTCTTATTCTCTGCATCAACCCCAGCAAGTAAAGACAGGGGACATGGATGATCACATGATCATTACTGCCTGGAGATCGGTCCCAAGGGGCGTCTCTCCCTCTCTGGCTTTGTCTGTCTCTCTCTCTCTTACTGTCTCTCCATCTCTGTTTTTGTCTGTCTCCCTCTCTCTTACTGTCTCTCCTTCTCTGTCTTTGTCTGTCTCTCTCCCTTACTGTCTCTCCATCTCTGGCTTTGGCTGTCTCTCTCCCTTACTGTCTCTCCATCTCTGGCTTTGGCTGTCTCTCTCTCTGTCTTACTGTCTCTCCTTCTCTGTCTTTGTCTGTCTGTCTCTTTCTCTCTCTTACTGTGTCTCATCTCTGTCTTTCTGTCTCTCTCTCTTACTGTCTCTCCTTCTCTGTCTTTGTCTGTCTCTCCTCTGTCTTTGTCTCTCTCTCTCTGATTGTCTCTCCTCTGTCTTTGTCTCTCTCTCTCTTACTGTCTCTCCTCTGTCTTTGTCTCTCTCTCTCTTACTGTCTGTCCTCTGTCTTTGTCTCTCTCTCTCTTACTGTCTCCCCTCTGTCTTTGTCTCTCTCTCTCTTACTGTCTCTCCATCTCTGGCTTTGTCTGTCTCTCTCTCTCTTACTGTCCAATTCATTTATATAAATGTTGACCAAAGTCGGGGACAGGCAGCCCCCTGTTTCACTCCACGCTCTTGAGGAAAGAAATGTTTGTTGGTGGCGAATTTTAACTGAACATTTGCATTTGTTTGTACTCATAGATTTTGTGATATCATATGTTTTTCCTCCAATACCGATTTTAATCAATTTATTGAAAAAAAAAAAACTTGCCAAATTAAATCGAATGCTTTTTTTAAAGTCTGCAAAACATGAAGAGATTTTTCCTTTGTTCTGGTTTAATTGCTTATTAATGAGGGTGTGGGGGGGGGGGGTAAAGATATGGTCTGATGTGCGATATTTTGGGAGACATCCAATTTGACTTTTGCTCGGGACATAGCCTTCACTAATGAATAGTAAGGTTCTGCTATTCCTAATACAGAAGAATACTTCTGCCAGGTTACTGGTCACACCGATTCCTCTGTAGTTATTTGGGTCAAACCTGTCTCCAATTTTTGTGGATGGGTCCTTGGTTCCAAATAGTTGGGAAAATCCCTGAATTTAGGATATTGAAAGGTTTTAAGATGACCATTTTGAATTTATTATCTGTGTATTCGATCATTTAATTTAAAATGGAGTCAGCACCACAGGCCTTTCCGAGTTTAAGCATTTTCATTGTGTCTGTTAGTTCTTGTTGTGTAATCAGGGCGTCAATGGGGTTCTGGTAGTCTTTAATTGCGGATTGGAGGATTTTTAATTTCCTCTGTACTTCCTGTTGGCCTGGGTTAGTTGTTATTTTTCCAAATATCCCCATTTTGGATTGCTAATTCCTCTTAAGATGTTGTGTTTAGTTTATGCCAATTTTCCCAGAATTGTTTGGACTGTATTGATTCTTTGATTAGGTTTAGCTGTTATTTGTTCTTGGTAAATGTTTGTATTCTTTTAGTGTTTCTCCATAAAGAAGGCGTACAGTTTGGTAGTCTGGATCCTTGTGGTTCTGATCAGATACAGTTCTTAGTTATTTCCTTAGCTTTTTATAATCATTATCAAACCATTTTTCACCACTAATATATTTTTGTCTTTTCCTCTTAAAATGTGTTAGTTTTGCTGCCTTGTCAAAAATGGCATTTATGTTGTTAATAGGTAGATTCACAAGGATATACAAAGAAACTCCTCCAAGAGTGATTGGATTTGTGGACTGTCCATTATCTATCTGTAGAGACCAGTACTGCTCGCAGTCCATTTGCAGGACTGGGTAGAGGTTTGTAGAATATTAGATTCTGCTTCTTTGTGTTTGAGGTTTCCTCTACTCAGACAGATTGTTCTTTTACTATGGTCAGACAGAGGAGTAGGTCAGATGTCAAGGTCAGAGATCAAATAATCAACAGTACTGCTGCCAAGGGAAGAACTGTGGGTGTATCTACCGAGAGCGTCTCCTCTTACTCTGCCATCGACGATATATAGACCTACCGTAGGACAGAGCTGGAGGACCTGTGTCCCACTACTGTTAGTTCGCTTGTCGTAGTTGTTTCTGGGGGGGTTCATTAGGCTGTTGTTCCCCAATATGTGCAGGTTTCCATGGCTGTCTATAGCGTCTGATTTCTCTGTTGTTCTGGCGTTCAGATCACCACAGATTAAAATATTACCATGCTGAAATGCATCTCTCCTCAGTATGGAGAAACCCTCCTCATTGAAATAGAGATGAGATTATTAGTTTTTTAATTTTTACACAGATATAAAATTCACTTCTCAATTAATTCTATTGAATCGGTATATTCAGACTTATACCAAATTATCATTCCTCCTGATTCTCTCCCCTGAGTAACGCCTTTTAATTTGGGTGACGGGACAATCAGTTCTCTGTAACCTATTGGACAACCGCTGGAAGAACCTTTACACCATGTCAGTAGTATTGATCTCCTTCAGGAACTCTGCATTTTATCTTTTTAATCCAAAAGCTAAAGACCGGAGGCCCTGGACATTCCTACCAGAGATAGAAAAAGACATCATACTTTTAAAATACTTAATGTTCCTAAATGAGACAAAC
Organism: Etheostoma spectabile; assembly: GCF_008692095.1. Lineage (NCBI taxonomy): Eukaryota > Metazoa > Chordata > Actinopteri > Perciformes > Percidae > Etheostoma > Etheostoma spectabile. Next base: position 763,079 of record NW_022605576.1, on the reverse strand, counting down.
TCCTGTAAACGATATATGTAATGTTTTCTTGTCTTAGAAAATAATAATAATAAAAAAAAAACTA
>NW_022605576.1:757686-763005 GCF_008692095.1 Etheostoma spectabile | reverse complement strand
GGCCTGCTGGCAATGTGGCGGGGGTGGTGATGTAGCGGCTGGGAGGGGGGGTCTGGGTTGACGGGGTCCTTGCTGCTGATGTAGTGGGATTCCTTGGCGAGGTAGTGGGTGGGGGGGCCGGGTTGCGGTCCAGGGTGGCGTCCTTCAGCGTCTTCGTGAAGATGGGGACGGCTTGCTTGTAGAAGTGGACGTGATCACACGGGCAGTCCAGGTAGAGGGTGGGGTGTTGGGCCAGGTGCACGTTGGGTCTCAGGGCACAGTCCTGGCGGAGGATGGTACCAGGGTGGAGGTCTTTCCGTTGTAGAAGGGTGGACACAGCCATGCGGGAGTTGGAGAAGTTTCTGCTGGCTGCTGGAATGCAGACATGCCCAAATTGGACAGTCTCTGTTTGCACTTAATTATGATTATATATTATTAAGAGAGTTCTGCTTTGATTATTGTTTGCACTTAAAATAAGACTAAAAAAGATAGTCATTTATCTTTGTAATTTTTACTCTTTTATTTTTTATTCATGCTAAAGTAGTAAAATGTGCACACACTGCTCAAATGAGACAGTTTTTAGGTCTAGAGGGTAGTTATTCAGGGTGAGTTTGAGGCCAAACCTTTCACAGTGATTGTTTTTTATTTCGTGTCTTTTGATTGGATGATATACGTTTTTTTTCCAGTCATACTCCTTCATCGAAGTATTCTTTAGAATAGTGGTAAAATCTCATCCCGTCGTTCTCGTGAAACCGATTGTGTGTATTGTCTCGTCACAGCCTTCCCCTTTACTGTCACCATGCACGTCTATGGGCCAGAGGGCGTCACGGGACCCACTGGGGGACCGGGTAATTCCACTGTCTGTAGTCCTGGAACGCTTGCTGGGGGCCTGGGATTGGGCCCAAGTCTTTTTCAGCTCGGATTATTATAACAGCCAAATGAATACAATGATGAAAAGTGTATAAATATATTTACTGAAGATGACACATCACATCCAAACAGATGGAGAGGCAGATGGGGGAAATGAGCAGCTGTGTTTTGCCGACACACTGATGTTGTCAGACTGGAACACACTCCAGTCAACATCACTCAGCGTGTCCATAGGAAAGTCTCTGATAGGACAGTCCAACGCCTTGCCTCGCTCATCACAGATCCCCGAACCATAGTTAGTGTGAGGAACATTGTGCCGTGCTCTGACTTTCTGACTGGTGGCAGAGTTAGTCTTGCACTCCTCCTTGAATGGAGAATAACAAATGTCCAGAGTTCTCTGGTGGGACATCCTGTGTTGATAGGTTCCCCAGTCACACCAAGGGAAAGGGTCCGATACCTACCTCAGACCACCATGCAGCTGCGTCAGGGTCTGCCTGCGGTGCTATGCACACCGTGCAGATGACGACCAAAGTGAAATGCTGAAGGCAGAATGGAGGTCATGAGATCGTCAGATGCTCAAATCCAGGCAAGCGGGAGAGAGTGTTACTGTTCCATTGTTTTTTGTCATGAGACCCGCAGGAAAAAGAGTTCTACTGAGGACACCCCAGTCTCCCATGTCCCATTGAAATCATGTCCTTCCGTCAGCTCTGGCAGGACTGGGTGCTTGCATGTAGCTCTCTGGGCAGGGGGGGCAGTGGCCTTGGGCTCTCGGCCTGTTCTGAACACCAGCTCGTCTTCCAAAATGTTTTTTAATGTCACCTTTGCCAAGACGGGCTCCCATCCCATCCCCATGCCACTTAACACAAGGCGGCAGTTAGCTTATCATGTACAGTACAGGTGTATTTCCAGTGTGTTGGATCCTTTTCTTAAGTTATGGTACTAGTGAAATTATTCCATTGAAAGTAAACATTGTTTATCCAAAGTCCTTGAAAGTGAAAACTTCAGTATTTTAAGCCTGTAACTATTTTCACATGTTTTCGTGTCAACAAAATTGGTCAAAATGGGCTTCTGGCAAAAAGTAGTAGTGAGATTTCACACAGAGAAATTCCTTGAGCACATTTTAGTGGCAATAACAAACAGACCGGATCAAGGGAAAGGTGAAGATTTTTATTTTTATTTCTTGTAGGGTCCTTTCCATAATGTAGTCAGATTGAGAATATTAATCTGAGCCTGTCAGTGGCAACAACAGAGGACATTGCCGGTTGACAATTGCACCAAAAAAGTAGGTTGTTTTAGGGCGGCATGGTCTCGCTTAATACTGGACCTACCTGGAATTTCAGAAATGGTTGTCCCCAATGTTGACAATAGGTCCATGTTTAAAAAATACTGACGTTTTCCTTTAAGTAAAAGAGATATTATTAGCTAAATATACTTAAAGTGTCTTACATTAGATTGTTCGTAAAGACGCATCAATACATAAACGGCATGGTACTGAAGCTGACTCACAACAACCTGATTCACAGCCTGAATAGGAAATGTTCCTGGCGTGTGTGGGAATTTCTGAGTCTCAAATCCTGATTTGAGTGTCGTATAATTGCATAAAAAAAAAAAAAGGGTCCGCCTTTTTAGGTTTTGCAGGCCCAAACTGATTGTGAACCTAAATTGATATGCGGACCGGATCAAAATTTGCAAGCAGCCGGATTTGGCCCGCGGGCCTTGAGTTTGACACATGTTCTAAAATATCATTAAAGGTATAAAGTAGCATCAGCATTAGTGAGAAGTTGTAACTCTTTCACCCAGAATCCTCTGCTCTGTCCTCCAGCTGACATGCAGAAGCTCCCAGATCCTCTTTTTGGTGTTTCTCTTTGCTAATGTCAGACCGAGCCAGTGGTCACATGATACACGGTCCATGTGCGTGCTTGGACTGCGCGGGTGTATTTTGTGTGTGTATGCCAAAGTGTGTGTATTCATGCGCATCATGTACTGCATGCTTGCACATGCTTGTTGCCAGAATTTACATCTGCTGGAGAGCAGCACAGCATCATGTGAGCTCCGTAGCCCCCCCCCCCCCCCCCCCCCCCCCCCCCCCCCCCCCCCCAGCTCAGGCCCTCCATTGCTTTGCATAATGACTCACGGGGCCATGCTGTTTGGGTAAGATTAATTTTAGAACACAGCCCAGGGTCGAGGCGCTCTCTCACACTCAACTTTCATGCATTTTAAGGCTTTGCTTGTTGAACTTTAGATTTCAAAGTGCACGGACAGCCCCTGTTTCAGTGACATTATGCAGATGTGAGGCTGGCCCTTTGGGTTATTTACACAGTACGGTTGATGAGGTCCTTTTCTTTTCAACACCAGTCCCTCTGTATCTTCACTACAGTCATTCCTTTTTCAGATACTGTAAGAATTTTAATTAATGATCATAGTGTCATGCACTATTTCTGACTTTGCAGAGAGTTATGGTAGAATACAAATATTGCGTGACTTGGGTTTCAAGGAGCAACTGTACTGCTCTAACTGAATGTCAAGTAACTCCCAAAAAACAAAAAACAGCATTTTTTAAGTGAATTTTAAAGTTCATTTGTGGTGCAAGGCTCCTGAAGGTCTGTACGCTGACCATGGATTTTTGGGTCTTACGAGGATGCCAAACAATGCTACAGCCATGTGGAGTCTTGATTTATTCATATTCATAATTCACCAGAAGCCAGTCTTGCAAAAACATAAAAGCGTCTGACACATAGCAGCTAATTTCACCGAGAGCTGTCCTCCATGATCAGCAGGACCGCCCTGCCTTCCCGTCCCTCCACCTCTCAGCATTAACGTTTTATAATCTCTGTCACACTCCTGTGTCTCCAGAGACTGCAGTGTTGCTGCATGCCGCAGCGTGTGATTCCCCTCAGCACCGAGACTCTGTTCCTCTGCCTGGGTCCGACCTCCCTCCCCAGGTTGCTCTGCACCATGAGCTCTCTTTGAACATGTTGGAAACAATATCTCTCCAAATGGTAATCCTCAGTCTGCTCGCTGTTGTTCTCCATCATTACTGCTGCAGGTTTGAGTTTGAGTTTGTGTTGTGCAGCAGAAAGAAAAGGAGAGTTATGTTTTCACCCATATCTTGCTTCAGTTTATTCCAAACTAGTAGGTATTGCCAGACCTTCCTCAACAGCTCTGCAGAGGAGGGTCTGGCTAGCATTCCTGGATGAGAGAAAAACCTGCTCTGGATAATTGGCATTTCTTTAAACCAATCACAAATTCCTCTTGGGCGGTGCTGTGTGCTGGACGGATCCACGGTGCCTCTGCTAAATAGTCTCAGGAAGGAAGTTGTTTTGGTGGAACATGTGTACGTTCAGAAGTAGTTTTGTCATCAACAGAAAAACTCAGATTGGACAGATAGTCTAGGATTAGCTGTCTGGATTTACCTGCAGAGATCTGAGGACCAGGTAACCATAGTCCTCAGATTGGACAGATAGGCTAGTAGCTGGTGGATTTACCTGCAGAGATCTGAGGACAGGTAACCAGAGTCCTCAGATTGGACAGATAGTCTAGCTAGCTGTGGATTTACCCTGCAGAGATCTGAGGACCACAGGTAACATAGTCCTCAGATTGGACAGAGTCTAGCTAGCTGTCTGGATTTACCCTGCAGAGACCTGAGGACCAGGTAACCATAGTCCTCAGATTGGACAGATGGGTCTAGCTAGCTTGTCGGGATTTACCCTGCAGAGATCGAGGACCAGGTAACCATGTCCTCAGATTGGACCAGATAGTCTAGCTATCTGTCTGGATTTACCCTGACAGAGACCTGAGGACCAGGTAACCATAGTCCTCAGATGGACAGATAGTCCTAGCTAGCTGTCTGGATTTACCCTGCAGAGATCTGAGGACCACGGTAACCATAGGTCCTCAGATTGGACAGATAGTCTAGCTAGCTGTCTGGATTGACCCTGCAGAGATCTGAGGACCACGAGCCTACAGCGTAGATCCACCATACAACCCTAACACCGGATTAACTCTGGCCCGCAAACATAAAGATGCATTTTTAATAATTTATACTGTTTATTGATTCCCAGTTACAATTTACACTCTGTTTTGTTCGTAGTCACTACACTCAGGCCTGAAATACACACACATGCACATGCACAAGTGGACAGATGTCAGAGTCGGGGGGGGCAGCCAGTTCTGGACCAACGTGCCCTGAGCGGTTGGGGGGGTTGCTTAAGACCACCTGGCAGTACCCATGAGGTAAAGTGGCATCTCTCCAGCTACCAGTCCCCACTCCGTACTTTGGTCCGTACGGGGACTTGAACCCACCCCACCTCCCTTCGGACTGAGCTACCGAGCCTTTTTTTGTCTGCCGTTATTTCTTTGGAAAAAAATTGGGTGTTGTGGATTTGGGAGAAAATGAATAGCAAGAAAATACAAAATAGTAATGGCAAAATGTAAATCTCATCTGCTTTTGGGATCCTTAACCGAAAAAGG
>NW_022605576.1:757202-757601 GCF_008692095.1 Etheostoma spectabile | reverse complement strand
ATGGGGTGGACCTTTTCCCTGTTAATTATTAGTTATTTATTTTGTATGACCTTATTTATATTTGTATATATCTCCACCATGATTTCTTTTATGTGAAGCCTTGGGGTCAAACTCTAAACCCACCACATGGAACTGGACAGTGGCTTTTAAGGGAATTACTAATATTTGTGTGCGTGTGTGTGTGTGTTTGAGTGCTACAAATGATGCGCAGTTCAGGGTGCTTTGAGCCGTCAAAATCATGTCTTTGTGAATTTGTCTGCGAGACTTAAAAACAGACAGTATAAGCCCCAAGCCTCGCTACATGTAAGAGCCTCAGGTGGAACATGTGGACGTTCAAGTCCCACGATGAGCTTTCCTTAGTATGTGCCATTACTGAGTCTGTAGCTTTAGAGGAGGAAA
>NW_022605576.1:747733-757177 GCF_008692095.1 Etheostoma spectabile | reverse complement strand
GTTATCCTTCATACACTAAAACCACGCAATCAAACTTATTTATCCAATGGCGTTTTTCAAACTATTTATAACTAATGCATACAAGTATGAATCTAAATGCAAAAGATGACTGAATCCATGGAAACAGCTGTAGCACCGAATAGGCTGAGCCGGAACCGCGGATGCCAGATAAGCAGGGTAGATGCGGGTTAGCTCTAGAGAGGAAGGCGGAGAACCGAGCAGCAGGACAAAAAGTCAACATTAAACAGCTTACCTGAATTACATGCAACACTCAGCAGCTACGCGGTGGATGGGAAGGTAACATAGAATTGTATATGATGGGAAAAACCCTCATACTATGGACCCCTATTTAATATTTCATACTCTTTTCTCTGCATCAACCCCGCAAGTAAAACAGGGGACATGGAGTGATCACCAGATGCATTACTGCCTGGAGATAGGTCCCAAGGGGCGTTTTCTCCCCTCTTGGCTTGTCTTGTCTTCTATCTTCTAGTACTGTCTCTCCATCTCGGTTTTTGTCTGTCTCCCTATCTCTACTGTCTCTCCTTCTATGTTTTTGTCTGTCTCTTCCCTACTGTCTCTCCATCTCTTCTTTGCTTGTCTCTATCCCTTAATGGTCTATCCATCTTGGCTTTGGCTCTCGTCTCTCTCTGAACTGTCTCCTTACTTTCTTCTTTGTCTGTTGTGGCGTCTTTCTCTCTTACGTGTCATCCATCTCTGTCTTTCTGTCTCGATTCCTTACTGATCTACTTATCTGTCTTGTCTGTCTCTCCTCTGTCTTTGTCCTCTCTCTCTCTGATGTCTCTCCTCGTCTTTTGTCTCTCTCTCTTTACGGTCTATCCTAGTCTTGTCTCTCTCTCTATTCTGGCTGTCCTCTGTCTTGTCTCTCTCTCTTACTGTCTCCCTCGTCATTCCTGTATCTACTCTCTCTTACTGATCTACTCATTCTTGGCTATGTGTCTGTCCTCTATTCTCTTCTGTCCAAGTTTCATTTATATAAATGTGAACAAAAGTCGGGGACAGGCAAGCCCCTGTTTACTCCACGCTCTTGAGGAAAGAAACGGTTGTTGGTGGCGAATTTTATATGACATTGTGCATTTGTTTGTACTTCTAGTTTTGTGAATCATATGTTTTCCGCATACGATTTTATCAATTATGAAAAAAAAAAACTTGCCAAATTAAATCGAATGGCTTTTTTTTACAGTCTGCAAAACATGAAGAGATTTTTTCCTTGTTTGGTTTAAATTGCTTATTAGAGGTGTAGGGGGGGGGGGGGGGGGTGGTAAAGACTTATGGTCTGAGGTGCGATATTTTTGGAGGAGCATCCAATTTGGACTTTTGCTCGGGACAATAGCCTCACTAATGAATAGTTAAGGTTATGCTATTCCTACTATACAGGAAGGAATAATTCTGCAAGGTACTGGTCACACCGGATTCCTCTGGTAGTTATTTGGGTCGAAAAACTGTCATCCAATTTTGTGGATGGGTCCTTGGTTACAAATATGTGGGAAAATGCCCTGAAGTTTAGGGATTATTGAACAGGTTGTTAAGATGACCATTTTGATTATATTATCTGGTTATTCGACATAATTTAAATGGAGGTCAAGCACCACAGGCCTTTCCGAGTTAAGCATTTTCATTGGGTCTGTTAGTTCTGTTGTGGAATCAGGGCCTGTCAAATGGGTTCTGTAGTCTTTAATTGCGGATTGGAGGATTTTTATTTCCTCTGTACTTCAATGTTGGCCGGAGGGTAGTGTATTTTTGCCAAATTCCCCATTTTGGATGCTAATTCTTCTAAGATGTTCTGGTTAGTTTATGCCAATTTTCCCAGAATTGTTTGGACGTATTGATTCTGTGATTAGTTGAGTTGTTGATTTGTTTCTTGGTAAATGGTGTATTCTTTTTAGTGTTTCTCCAATAACGAGGCCGTACAGTTTGGTAGTCTGGTGTCCTTGGGGTTCTGACAGATTTACAGTTCTTAGTATTTCCTTAGGCTTTTTAAATCATTATCAACCATTCTTTTCACACAATAAATATTTTTGTCTTTCCTCTTAAAATGTGTTAGTTATTGCTGCGTCTTCAAAAATGGCATTTATGGTGTTAATAGGTAGATTCACAAGGATATCTATACAAAGAAACTTCCCCAAGAGTGATTGGATTGTGGATGTCCATTATCTATCTGTAGAGCCAGTACTGCTAGCAGTCCATTTGCAGTGAACTGGGTAGAGGTTTGTAGATATAGATTCTGCGTCTTGTGTTTGAGGTTCCTCTACTCAGACAGATTGCTTCTGTACTATGGCAGACAGAGGGAGTAGGTCAGATGTCGGTCAGAGATCAAAATAAATCAAAACAGTACTGGCCAAGGGACGAACTGGGGTGTTTCTACCGAGAGCGTATCCTCTTACTCTTGCCATCGACGACTATATAGACCTAGTAGGACAGAGCGCTGGAGGACCTGGTCCCACTACTAGTGATGTCGTCAGTTTGTAGTTTCTGGGGGGGTCATTAGGTTTGTTGTCCCCAATATGTGCAGGTTTCCATGGCATGTCTATAGGTACTGATTCTCTGTGTTCTGGAGTCAGATCACCACAGATTAAAATATACATAGCTGAAATGCATCTCTTCTCAGTATGGAGCAAACCCTCCTATGAAAGAGAGGATGATATGTAGTTTTTTAATTTTACACAGATAAAAATCACTCTCAATCACAACTTCTTATTGAATCGGTAATTCAGGATTATACCCAAGTATAATTCTCCTGATTCCTCCACTGAGTAACGCCTTTTCAACTTGGGTGCAAGGGACAATCAGTTCTCTGTAACACTAGTTGGACAACGTGGATAGAACTTTACCCAGGTCAGTAGTTATTGATGCATTCAGGAACATCTGCATTTTACTTTTTAATCCCAAAGCTAAAGGACGGAGGCCCTGGAACATTACCAGAGATAGAAAAAAGACATCTACTTTTAAAATACAATGTTCTAAATGCAGACAAAACCTACCGTGTAAACGATATATTGTAATTGTTTCTTGTTCTTAGAAAATAATATAAAATAAAAAAAAACTAAATGTGGTTGTGGGGGGGGGGGGGTAATGTCAGTTTAGTGTTATGAGAAGAAGGGGTGGCCTGCTGGCAAGTGTGGGGACGGCGTGGTGATTGTATGCTAGCGGCTGGGGTGGGGGGAGTGGGGTTGACGGGGGGGGTCCTATGCTGTGATGTAGGTGGGATTTCCAGTGGCGAGGTATTGGGTGGGGGGGCCGGGTTGCGGTCAGGGTGGCGTCCTTCAGAGTCTTCTCGTTGAAGATGGGGAGGATCTGTTGTAGACGTGACGTGATACAACGGGCAGTCAGGTAGAGGGGGGGGTGTGGGCCGGTGCACGTTGGGTCTCAGGGCACAGTCTGGCGGGAGGACGGTACCAGGGTGGGAGGTCTTTCCGTTTAGAAGGGTGCGGGACACAGCATGCGGGCGGAGTGGAGAAGTTTCTGACTGGCTGTGGGATGTTCAGACATGCCAAATGGGACAGTCTACTGTGTTGCACTTATCTGAAAATTATGATTTTTATTATGAAGAGACGTTCTCTGGATATTGTTGCACTTAAAATGAAGACCTAAAAAGAAGTACATTTCATTTTGTAATTTTTACTCTTTTATTTTTTTATTCATGTAAAGTAGTAAAATGTGGCACACACTGCTCAAATGAGGACAGTTTAGGTCTGAGGGTAGTTATCAGGGTGCGTTTGAGGCAAACCTTTCACAGTGATTGTGTTTTATTCAGTGTCTTTTTGTGGATGATACTCGTTTTTTTTCCAGTCATACTCTGTCATCGAAGTCTTCTTTAGAATAGTGGTAAAAATCTCATCCCGTCGTTCTCGTGAACAAAAACCGGAATGTGGTGTATTGTCTCGTCACAGCGTCCCACTTCCTCATCTGTCACAATGCACGTAGGCCCAGAGGCGTCACGGGGACCCACTGGGGGACCGGGTAATTCACTGTCTGTAGTCCTGGACGACGTTCTGGGGGCCTGGGGATTGGGCCCAAGTCTGTTTCAGCTCGGAGTTATTATAACAGCCAAATTGAATACAAATGATGTGAAAAGGTATAAATATATTACTGAAGATGGACACAATCACAGCCAAAACAGGGATGGAGAGGGCAAGATGGGGGAAATGAGCAGCTGTGTTTCCGGACGACCACTTGATGTTGTCAGACTGGAAAACACAATTCCAGTCAACATCATCAGGTTGTACCATAGGAAGGCTCTGATAGGGACAGCCATACGCCTATGCCTCCGTCTACAGATCCCCGAACCATAGTTAGTGTGAGTAGGAACTCTGTGCGGCTCTGACTATCGGATGGTGGCGAGTTCGTCTTGCACTCCCTTGAATGGAGCAATAACAAATGTCCAGAAGTCTCTACTGGTGGGAAATCTGTGTGATGGTTTCACCAGTCACACAAGGGACAGGGTACGTACCTACCTCTAGACCACATCAGCTGCGTCAGGGTGCTGCTGCGGTGCTATGCACACGTGCAGATGACGACCAAAGTGAAATGCTGAAGGCAGAAGGAGAGGTCATGAGAGTCAGATGCTCAAAATCAGGCACAGCGGGGGAGCAGAGAGTGGTACTTTCCATTGTTTTTGTCATGAGACCGACAGGAAAAAGAGTTTACTGAGGACACACCAGTTCTCCCGGTCACCATGTGAAATCATGTCCTTCGTCAGCTATGGCAGGGACTCTGGTGCTTGCAGAGCTCTATGGGCAGGGGGGGCAGTGGCCTTGGGGCTCTCGGCCTGTCTGAACAACAGCTCGTATCTCCAAAAGTTTTTTAATGTCACACCTTTGCCAAGACGGGCTCCCATCCCATCCCCATGCCATCAACACAAGGCGGGCAGGTTTAGCTTATCATGTACGTACAGGGGTATTGTCCAGTGTGTTGGTCCTTTTCTTAGTTAGGTACTAGTGAAATTATTCCATGTGAATATAAACATTGTGTTATCAAAGTCTTGAAAGGATGAACACTTCAGTATTTTAAGCCTGTAAACTATTTCACATGTTTCGTCGTTCACAAAACTTGGTTCAACATAGGGGCTTCTGCAAAAAAGTAGTAGTGAGATTTCACACAGAGAAATTCCTTGAGCACATTTTGCTGGCCAATACACAAACCAGACCGGAATATCAAGGGAAAGGTGAAGATTTTTATGTATTATTCTGGTAGGTCCTTCCATAATGTGTAGATGCGAAATTAAATCTGAGCATGTCAGTGGAACACAAAGAGGGACATTGCGGTGTGACAATGCACCAAAAACGTGAGTGTTTTAGGGCCATGGTACTCGCTTAATACTGAGGACTCTACTGGAATTCAGAATGGTTGTCCCCAAATGTTGACAATAGGTCCATGTTTAAAAAAATACTGACGTTGTCCTTTAAGTGGTAAAAAGATATTATTAGCTAAAATCGTACTTAAAGTGTCTTACATTAGATGTGCGTAACGCGCATCAATACATCAACGGCCCATGGTACTGAAGCTGACTCAAAAACAACCTGATTCACAGCTGAAAATAGGAAATGTTCCTGGCGTGTGTGGGAATTTCGTGAGTCTCAAATCCTGATTGAGTGCGTATAATTGCATATAAAAAAAAAAAAATAAAAAAGGGTCCCCTTTTTAGGTGTGCGGCCAAAAGATTTGTGAACCTAATTGATTATGCGGACGGATCAAAATTGCAAGCAGCCGGATTTGGCCCGCGGGCCTGAGTTTGACACATGTTCTAAAATATCATTAAAGGTAGAAAGTAGCATCACATTAGTGAGAGTTGTAACTCTTTCACCTCCCGAATCCTCTGCCTACGTCTTCCTAGCTGACATGCAGAGAAGCTCCCAGATCCTCTTTTGGTGTTCTCTTTGTACATGTCAGGACCGAGCAGTGGGATACATGATTACCGGTCCATGGGCTGTGATTGGGACTGCGCGGGTGTATTTTTGTGGGTGTATGCCAAGTGTGTATTCATGCGCATATGTAGCAGCTTGCCACATGCTTCGTTGCCAGAATTTACATGCTGCTGGAGGAAGCGACACAGCATCAGTGAGCTCCGTAGGCCCCCCCCCCCCCCCCCCCAGCTCAGGCCCCCATTGCTTGCATGAATGACATCACGGGGCCATGCCTGTTTGGGGTAAAGATTATTTTAGACACAGCCCAGGGTCGAGGCGTCTCTCTCTCACAATCAACTTTCATGAATTTTAGGCTTGTGCTGTTGACTTTAGTGTCAAAGGCACGGGGACAGCCCTGTTTCAGTGACATGTATGCAGTGTGAGGTGTCTGGCCTTTGGGTATTTCACAGTACGGTTGAATGAGGTACTTTCTTTTTCAAAACACCAGTCCCTCGATCTTCAATACCGTCATTCCTTTTCAGATACTGAACGAATTTTATTAATGATCATAGTGTCATGACACTATTTTGAACTTTGCATGGAGAGTATGGTAGAATACAAATATTGCGTGACTTGGGGTTTCAAGGAGCAAACTGTATCTGCATCTAACTGAAATGTCAAGTAACGACCCAAAAAACAAAAAAACAGCATTTTTTAAGTGAAATTTAAAGTTCATTTGTGGTGCAAGGATCCTAGAAGGTCTGTACGCTGACCATGGATTTGGTCTACGAGGAGGGCCAACAATGCTACAGCCATGTGGAGTCTTGATTTATTCAATATTCATAATTCACCAGAGCCAGTCTTGCAAAAAACATAAATGCGTGACACATAGAGGCTTTTTTCAATTCACCAGGAGAAAGCTGTCATACATGATCAGCAGGACCGCCATGTCCCGTCCCTCCACCTCTCAGCATTTACGTTTATAACTCTGTCACCTCTGTGCTCCAGAGACTGCAGTTGTTGCTTGCGCATTGCCGCAGCTTTGTAGCTGTAGCACTGTATTCACTCAGCACGAGATCTGTTCTCTGCCTGGGTCACGGACCTCCATCCCAGGTTTGCTCTGCACCAGAGCGTCTCTTTGAATGTTGGGAACACAATATCTCTCCAAATGGTATCCATCAGTCTGCTCGCTGTTTGTTCCCTCATTATGCTGAGGTTTGAGTTTGAGTTTGTGTTGGCTGCCAGCAACAAAAAAGGGAGAGTTATGTTTTCACCATATCTGCTTCAGTTATTCCAAATAGTATGGTATGCCAGGACTCTTCATCAACAGAGCTCTGCAGAGGAGGTTCTGGTCTACGAAGTTCCTGGATGAGAGAAAAACCATGCTCTGGATAATGGCATTTCTTTTAAACCAATCACAAAGTTTCCTCTTGGGCGGTGCTGCTGTGTGGAAGGATCACGGTGCCTATGCTAAATAGTCCTCAGAAGGAAGTTGTTTTGGTGGGTAAATGTGGTAGTTCAGAAGTAGTTTTAGTCATACAACAGAAACAATTGACGTATGAGCTGTGGATTAAACGATTGGGCCAGGTCCATACCGTCTCAAGGCGATAGCTGTGCTGGCAGTTACCCTGCAGAGATGCTAGGAGGACAGGTAACCGATGTCTCAGATGGATGCGAAGATAGTCTAGCTAGCTGTCTGGATTTACCCTGCGAGAGAGATTCTGAGGACCAGGTAACCAGAGTCCTCAGATGGACAGTAGATAGTGAGGCTAGATCGTGGATTTACCCGGGCAGAGACCTGAGGAACCAGAAACATAGTCATCAGAATTGGACAGATGGTCTAGCAGTGGTCGGATTTACCCTGCAGAGTACTGGGGACCAGGAACCATCAGTCACTCAGATTGGACAGATAGTCTACTACTTGTCTGGATTACCCTGCAGAGACCGAAGGCCACCATTGTAAATATCCCAAGCCAGGTAATAGGGATTCAACCTGAGCAGGACACGCTTAGTGGACCGATGTCTAGCTAGCTTGATTTACCCTGCAGAGAATCGTGAGGACCTAGGTAACCATAGTTCCTCAGATGGGACATGATAGTCCTAGCTAGCTGTCTGGCATTGACCCGCAGGATTGAGGGACACACGAGCTACAGGTAGATCCACTATAAACCCTACACCGGTTATGACAATCTGGCCCGCAAACATTAAAGATGCATTTGAATATTTAGTACTGTTTATGTGATTACCACGTTACAATTTTAACACTCTGTTGTGTCGTTAGTCACTACACTCAGGCCTGTGGAAATACAACACACATGCACGCACACGTGGACAGATGTACAGAGTCGGGCGGGGGGGGAAGCCAGTCTGGACAAACGTGCCTTGCTGAAGCGGTTGGGGGGGTTGCCTAAGACCACCTGGCAGTACCCATGAGGTTTAAAGGGCATCTCTCAGCTACCAGTCCCCAACTCCTTACTTTGGTCCGTACGGGGACTTGAACCACCCCAACTCCTTCGGGACCTGAGCTACGAGCCTTTTGTGCTTGGCCGTTATTTCTTTGGAAAAAAATTGGGTGTTGTGGAGTTGGGGAGAAAAGGAATACAAGAACAATACAAATGGAGTAATGGCCAAAAGTAAATTCAATTGCTTTGGGATCCTTAACCGAAAAAGGCTTGGGGGCTCCGGACCATTTTACACTGTTATTAGTAGTTATTTATTATTTTATGACCTTATTTGTTATATTTGTATATATCTCCACATGCTTTCTTTTTCATGTGAAGCTTTTTGCTCTTTTTAGCTTCTCCGGTTGTAGTGGGATTTGATATTGATTTGGTTTGGCAGAAATAGCCAGATCTGTGGTGGGCGGTCAAACTCTGAAACCCACCAACAATGGAAATGGACATGGCTTTTAAGGGAATTATAATATGTGTGAGTTGTGTGTGTGGTTGAGTGCTACAAATGATGCGCAGTTCAGGGTGCTTTGAGCCTGTCAAACTCATGTCTTGTGAATTTGGTCTGCGAGACTTAAAAAAACAGACAGTATAAAGCCCCAAAGCTCGTACATGTAAGAGCCTCGGTGGAAGATGTAGGCGTTGCATAGTCCCCGATGAGCTTCCTTATATGTTGCCATACTGAGTCTGTAGACTTAGAGGAGGAATAAAGGGGGCGAAATGGGTGGAGGCTGGGGGTTGGGAGGGGGGGGGCCTTGACGAACTGCCAATTTGGCCGGGTTTGAAAGCCACTGATGGCGCTATCGGCATGTGGGTCCGGGTGGGGGGGGGGCAAAGTCTCTGGGCGGGCAAAGCAGAGAAAAGGGAGGTAAAAGGAAAACTCTGATGGGCCAGTCTGGAATCTTGCCCCTTATGACCTCATAACAGACCCATCTGAGTTTTCATTTCCTCAAAGGCAGAGCAGGATACCACGGCCCCTTAGGAACGTCCTACTTCCGGTGCCAATAGTAGGAAGTTCAACATTCATTATTCAGTGACGTACACATGAATGGTTGTCTGGTCTTTCCTGAGAGAAATCATCTGGTGCACAGGAAGACATAATCTGGGCTGTTTGAATGAGCATAGAAATA
>NW_022605576.1:735907-747708 GCF_008692095.1 Etheostoma spectabile | reverse complement strand
TACTAACCATATAACCCTTAAGTAATAACCAGTATACCTTCAGCACTAACCATGATACCTTCGTGATAACCATATACCATTCAGTACTAACCAATACATTCAGCCACTAAACATTATACCTTCGCACTAACACTACCTTTAAGACAATAACCATATAAATTCAGTAAAACCATATACCTTCAGGCACTAACCATATCCCTTCAGACTAACCAATACCTTCAGACTAACACATATACCTTCAGCATAACCATATACCTTCAGTACTAACATATACTTCAAGTACTAAACCATTACCTTCAGTACTAAAATATACCTTCAGCACTAACCCATATACCTTCAGATAACCATATCCTTCAGTAATACCATATACAATTCAGTAAGAAACATATAACTTCAGACCAATAAACATATACCTTCAGTAATAACCATATACCTTCAGTACTAACCATATACCTGCAGCAATAACCATATTACCTTCAGCCCTAAATATACCTTCGCACTAACATTAGACCTGCAGTAATAACCAGATACCTTCAGCAATAACAAAATACCTTCAGCAATAACCCTATACCTCAGCCTAACATATACTTCGCACTAAACCAATACTTCAGTACTAACCAATCCTTCAGCACTAACCCTACCCCTCAGTACAAACCTATACCTTCAGCACTAACATATACCTTCAGGAACTAACCATATACCTCAGCACTAAACATATACCTTCAGCACTAACATATAACTCAGTACGAACCATATAACTTCAGCACTAACCATATACACTTCAGGTAATAACATATAACTTCAGGCTAACCATTATAACCTTCAGCACTAACAATATACATTAAGCAAACAATTTCCTTCAGCCCTAAACATTACTTGCACTAACAATTACCCTTCAGTACTAACATATCTTCAGCAATAACATATCCTTCAGTACGAACACTATCTTCAGCACAAACATATACCTCAGCATAACCAATACCTTCAGCCACTAACCAGATCCTTCAGGGGCACTAAAATATACCTTAGCACTAACCCATATTACCGTCAGTCAATAACAGATCTACCCAATTCCAAAGGAATTTGATTGATTGATGATTGATTGATTGATTGATTGATTGATTAATATTGATGATTATTGGTACACGTGTAGCGTAACCAGGAGTTCAATGTATTTCATCTGGGAGGAATCAGTGCAGATTGTGCAACGGTTATTGTCCATTTTAATAATGTGACATGTCAGAGGATACGCGAGTAGTTCAGATTAGACTCGGATTAGGGAGGGTCGCATCTTTGATGAAATCCAAAATGACAGTAGCAGGGACGAGAACTTCGCGGTTTTGAAGACGGGACTCACGATGTGATTGGCTGAAAAAGCCAAACGCCTTCGAAAGCTGTTCAGTGAGTCGGGAGAGAATGGGATTAGTTTAGAAGTCTTCTGAAGGAATTCACGCCGAGCTTATTTATACGGCAGTAAAAAAGAATTAACAACTTGCATTAAATTGAACACGGGGGCACCAGCCTTCGATAAGGGAAAAGATATCCAATTCATATTCAGTTCCAATCATGAGGTTCACAGCACTTTACTTAACAAAACAGTGTAACCGTTATCTTCATACACTTAAACCACGCAATTCAAACTTATTTATCAATGGGTTTTTTCAAACTATTACATAACTAATGCATACAAGTTATTGAATCCTAAATGCAAAAGATGACTGAATCCATGGAAACAGCTGTAGCACCGAATAGGGCTGAGCCGGAACGCTGCCCCGGATGCCAGATCAAAGCAGGTAGATGGGGTTAGCTCTAGAGAGGAAGGAGAACCGGGATGACGCAGTGGACAAAAAGTCAACATTAACAGTTACCTTGACATTAATCTGCAACCACTCAAGCAGTACGCGGTGGATGGGAAGAGAAATAGAATGTATATGATGGGGAAAAACCCTCATACTATATGGTACCCATTTAATATTTCTACTCTTATTCTCGCATCAACCCCGCAAGTAAAACAGGGGACATGGAGATCACCATGGTCATACTGCCTGGAGAGTGGTCCCAAGGGGCGTTTTTCTCCCCTCTTGGCTTGTCTGATCTCTTCTTCTTACTGTCTCTCCATCTCGTGTTTTGCGTCTGTCTCCCATCTCATCTACTGTCTTCCTTCTCATGTCTTTGTCTGTCTCTATCCCTTACTGTCTCTCCATCTCTGGCTTTGCTTGTCTCATCGCCTTACAGGTCTATCCATCTCATGGCTTTGGCTCGTCTCTCTCTCTGTCTTGACTGTTCTCTTCTCTGTCGTTTGTTGGTCTGGCTCTTTCTCTCATTACGTGGGTCATCCTCTCTGTCTTTCATGTCTCGATTCTTACTGTCTCCTAATTATCTGTCTGTGTCTGTCTTCCTCTGTCTTTGTCTCTCTCCTCTCTGATGTCTCTCCCTGTCTTTTGTCTCTCTTCTTTACGGTCTATCCTAGTCTTGTCTCTCTCTTCTTACTTCGGTCTGTCCTCTGTCTTGTCTCTCTCTCTTTACTGTCTCCCTCGTCATTCCTGTTCTACTCTCTCTACTGTACTACTATTCTTGGCTTTGTCTGTCCTCTATTCTCTTCTGTCCAATTATTTATATAAATGTTGACAAAAGTCGGGGACAGGCAACCCCTGTTTACTCCACGCTCTGAGGAAGAAAGTGTTGTTGGTGGCGAATTTTACATGACATTGGCATTTGTTTGTACTCCTAGTTTTGTGAATACAATGTTTTCCGCCATACCGATTTTATCAATGATTGAAAAAAAAAAACTTGCCCAAATTAAATCGAACTGTTTGGTTTTAACAGTCTGCAAAACATGAAAGAGATTTTTCCTTGTTCTGGTTTAAATTGCTTATTAAGGTGAGGGGGGGTGGGGGGGGGGGGTTAAAGTATGGTCTGAGTGCGATATTTGTGGGGAGACATCCAATTGGACTTTTGCTCGGGAACAAGCTTCACTAATGAATAGTTAAGGTTATGCTATTCCTAACTACATGAAGGAATTAATTCTGCAGGTTACTGGTCACACCGATTCCTCTGGTAGTTATTTGGGTGAAAAACCTGTTCCATTTTTGTGCGATGGGGTCATTGGTTACAAACTATGTGGGAAAATCCCTGAATGTTAGAGATCTATTGAACAGGTTTAAGAGACCATTTTGATATTTATTACTGTGTTATCGACATTAATTATAAATGGAGGTCAGCACCACAGGCCTTTCCGAGTTAAGCATTTTTTCATTGGGTCTGTTAGTTCGTGTGGTAATCAGGGCCGTAAATGGGGTTCTGGTAGTCTTTAATTGCGGATTGGAGGTTTTTATTTCCTCTGTATTAACTGTTGGCGGGGTAGGTGTATTTTTCCAACATATCCCATTTTGGAGCTAATTCATTCGTAAGATGTTTGATGTGTTAGTTTATGCCAATTTTCCCAGAATTGTTTGGACTGTATGATTCTTGATAGTTGAGTGTGTATTTGTTTCTTGGTAAATGTTGTGTAATTCTTTTAAGTTGTTTCTACATAAGAAGGCTCGTACAGTTTGGTAGTCGGTGTCCTTGGGTTCTGATTCAGATTACAGTTCTTAGTATTGTCCTTAGCGTTTTATAATTCATTATCAACCATTTCTTTCAACCATAAATATATTTTGTCTTTCCTCTTAAAATGGTTTAGTTTTGCTGCCGTCTCAAAAATGGCATTATGTGTTAATAGGTAGATTCACAAGGATCATATACAAAGAAACTCCCCAAGAGTGATTGGATTGGGATGTCCATTATTATCTGTAGAGCCAGTACTGCTCGCAGTCCATTGCAGGGAACCTGGGTAGAGGTTTGTAGATATAGTTCTGCGTCTTTGTGTTTGAGGTTCCTTACTCAGACAGATTGCTTCTGTACTATGGTCAGGACAGAGGGAGTAGGTCAGATTCGGTCAGAGATCAAATAAATCAAAACAGTACTGCGCAAGGGACAAGAACTGGGGTGTTGATATCTCTACCGAGAGGTCTCCTCTTACGCTCTGCCATCGACGAACATAGACCGTAACGTAGGACAGAGCGTGGAGGACCTGTGTCCCACTACGTGATAGCGCGTGTCGTAGTGTTTTCTGGGGGGGCGTCATTAGGTGATGTTGTGTCCACAATATGTGCAGGTTTCCATGGACTGTCTATAGGTCATGATTCTCTGTGTTCTGCGAGTTCAGATCACCACAGATTAAAAATATTACCATGCTGAAATGCATCTTCTCTCAGTATGGAGACAACCCTCCTCAATGAAGTAGAGAGGATGATTGTAGTTTTTTAATTTTACAACAGATAAAAATCACTCTCAATACATTCTTATTGAATCGGTAGATTCAGGAATTATACCAAGTATCATTCTCCTGATCTCTCCCTGAGTAACGCCTTGTTCAATGGGTGCGGGACAATCAGTTCTCTGAACCATGTGGACACCGTGGAAGAACTTGTACACCAGGTCAGTAGTATTGAAGTCTTCAGGAAATCTGCATTTTGCCTTTAATCCCAAAGCTAAAGACGGAGGCCCTGGAACATTGCCACCAGAGATAGAAATAAAGACATCACTATTAAAATACAATGTTCCTAAATGCAGACAAACTCTGTGTAAACGATATATGTAATGTTTTCTTGCTCTTAGAAAATAAATAAAAAAAAAAAAACTAAAGTGGTGTGGGGGGGGGGGGTTAATTGTCAGTTTAGGGTTTATGAGAAGAAGGGGTGCCTGCTGGCAAGTGGTGGCACGGCGCGCGTGAGTGGTAGTGTCGCGGCTGGGGTGGGGGGGCGGGTTGACGGGGGGGGTCATGGCTGACTGATGGTAGGGGATGTCCAGTGGCGAGGTATGGGTGGGGGGGCGGGTTGCGGTCAGGGTGGCGTCCTTCACGAGTCTTCCGTTGAAGAGGGGAGGATGGCTTGTAGACGTGACGTGATCACAAGGGCAGTCACAGGTAGGAGGGGGGGGTGTGGGCCAGGTGCACGTTGGGTCTCAGGGCACAGTCGGCGGAGCGATGGTACCAGGGGTGGAGGTCTTTCCGTTGTAGAAGGGGTGCGACACAGCAATGGGGAAGTGGAGAAGTTTCTGTGGCTGCTGGGGATGCAGACATGCCAAAATGGACAGTCTATGTTGCACTTGAATTCATGATTATAATTTTTGTTTTTTATGATACGAGGTTCTCTGTGATATTGTTTGACTTAAAAGAGACTAAAAAAGATAGGTCATTATCTTTGTAATTTTTACCTCTTTTATTTTTATTCATGTTCGAAAGTAGTTAAAATGGGCAACACTGCTCAAATGAGACAGTTTAGGTCTACGGGTGTTATCAGGGTGCAGTTTGAGGCACACCTTTGCCAGTGATTGTTTTTATGATTTGTCTGTTTGATGGATGATATCGTTTTTTTCACAGTCTACTCGTTCACGAAGTATTCTTTAGAATGTTGGTAAAAATCTCATCCCGTCGTTCTCGTGCAAAAAACCGGAATTTGGTGTATGTCTCGTCACAGCGCTTCCCCTTTCATGTCACAATGCACGCTATGGGCCAGAGGCGTCACGGGGACCCACTGGGGGACCACGGGTAATTCCACTGTCTGTAGTCCTGGAACGCTTCGTGGGGCCTGGGGATTGGCCCAAGTCGTTTTTCAGCTCGGATATTATACACAGCCAAAATGAATACAAATGATGAAAAGTGTATAAAGTATATTACTGGAGATGACAACACATCACAGCCAAAACAGATGGAGAGGGCAGAGATGGGGGAAATGACAGCTGTGTTTTCCGGACCACTGATGTTGTCAGATGGAAAACACAACTCCAGTCAACATCATCAGGTTTGTCCATAGGCAACGTCTCATGATAGGGACAGACCATTACGCCTTGCTCTCTAACAGATCCCGAACCATAGTTAGTGTGAGAGGAACATGTGCGTGCATCTGATTATCGGACTGGTGGCAAGTTAGTCTTGCCACTCCTCCTTGAATGGAGAATAACAAATGTCCAGAAGTTCTCTTGGGGGACAATCCTGTGTGAATGGTTTCACAGTCACACAACGGGAAAGGGTCACGATACCTACCTCTAGACCACATCGCTGCGTCAGGGGCTGCTGCGGTGCTATGCACACGTGCAGATGACGACCAAAGTTGAAATGCTGGAAGCAGAATGGAGGAGGTCATTGAGATGTCAGATGCTCAATCAGGCAGCGGGGGAGAAGAGAGGGTACTGTTCCATTGTTTTTGTCATGAGACCAGACAGGAAAAAGAGTTCTACTGAGGACACCACACAGTCTCCCCGTACCATTGAAATCATGTCCTTCGTCAGCTCTGGCAGGGACTTGGTGCTTGCAGTAGATCTACTGGGCAGGGGGGGGCAGTGGCCTGGGCTCTCGGCCTGTCTGAACACCACTCGGATTCTCCAAAATGTTTTTTAATGTCAACATTTGCCAAGACGGGCTCCCATCCCATCCCCATGCCAATCTAACACAAGGCGGGGCAGGTTAGCTTATCATGTACAGTACAGGGTATTTCCAGTGTGTTGGTCCTTTTCTTATAGTTAGTGGTACTAGTGAAATATTCCATTGAAGTAAACAGTGTTATCAAAGACCTTGAAAGTGATGAACACTTCAGTATTTTAAGCCTGTAAACTAATGTTCAACATGTTTCGTTCGTCACAAACATTGCGTCTCAAAAGGGCTTCTGCAAAAAGTAGTAGTGAGATTTCACACAGAGAAATTCCTTGAGCACATTTTTGGCCAATACCAAACAGGACGGTATCAAGGGAAAGGTGAAGATTTTTATTTAGTATTTTGTAGGTCCTTCCATAATGTAGTCAGATTGCGAATTATTAATCTAGCATGTCAGTTGGCAACAACAAGAGGAACATTGAGCGGTTGACAAATGCACCAAAAACGTAGTTGTTTTAGGGCGGCATGGTCTCGCTTAATACTGGACACTCTGGAATTTTCAGAAATGTTGTCCCCAAATGTTGACAATAGGTCCATGTTTAAAAAAATACTGACGTTTTCCTTTAATGTAAAAGAGATATAGTATTAGCTAAATATCTACTTAAAGGTTCTTACATTAGATTGTTCGTACAGCGCAGTCAATACATCAACGGCCCCATGGTACTGAAGCTGATAACACAACAACCTGATTCACAGCTCGAAAAAGGAAATGTTCCTGGCGTGTGTGGGAATTTCGGAGTCTCAAATACTCGAGTTTGACGTGCGTATAATGCATAAAAAAAAAAAAAAAAAAAGGGTCCCCTTTTTAGGTTGTGCAGGCCAAATGATTTGTGAACCTAAATGATATGCGGACGGATCAAAATTGGCAAGCAGCCGGAATTTGGCCCGACGGGCCTGAGTTGACACATGTTATAAAATATCTTAAAGGTAGAAAGTAGCATCACATTAGGAGAGAGTTGTAACTCTTTCACTCCCGAATCCTCTGCTCGTCCATCCAGCTGACATGCAGAAAGCTCCCAGACCTCTTTTGGTGTTTCTTTGCTATTCAGCGCGAGCACAGTGGGACATTGATATACCCGGTCCATGGGCGTGATTGGAACTGCGCGGGTGTATTTTGTGTGGGTGTATGCCAATGTGTGTATTCATGCGCATATGTACGCATGCTTGCACATGCTTGTTGCCAGAATTACATGCTGCTGGAGAGCGCACAGCATCATGTGAGCTCCGTAGCCCCCCCCCACCCCACCACCCCAGCTCAGGCCCATCCATTGCTTTGCAAAATGAATCACCGGGGCCATGCCTGTTTGGGGTAAGATCTAATTTTAGACACAAGCCAGGGTCGAGGCGCCTCTCTCCACACTCAACTTTCATGATTTTAAGGCTTGCTGTTGACTTTAGATGTCAAAGGCACGGACGACCCTGTTTCAGTGACAGTTATGCAGTCATGTGAGCGCGGTGGCCTTTGGGGTATTCACAGTACGGTTGAATGAGGTCTTTCTTTTTCAAAACAACAGTCCCTCGACTCTCATACCAGTCATCCTTTTTCAGATACTGAGAATTTTATTAATGATCATAGTGCATGCATATTTTATGAACTTTGCAGTGGAGAGTTATGGTTAGAATACAAATATTTGCGTGACTTGGGGGTTTACAAGGAGCAACTGTACTGCATCTAAACTGAATGTCAAGTAACTACCAAAAAAACAAAAAACAGCATTTTTAATGTGAAATTTAAAGTTCATTTGTGGTGCAAGGATCCTGAGAAGGTCTGTACGTGACCATGGATATTGGGTCTACGAGGATGGCCAACAATGCTACAGCCATGTGGAGTCTTGATTTATTCAATATTCATAATCACCGAAGCCAGTCTTGCAAAAACATAAAACGTCGTGACACATAGAGCTTTTTTAAATTCACCGAGAGAAAGCTGTCTCATGATCAGCAGGACACAGCCTCCACGTCCCTCCACCTCTCAGCATTAACGTTATAATCCTGTACACCTGTGTCTCAGAGACTGCAGTGTTGCTGGCATTGCCGCAGCGTGATTGTATTGAGTTTGATTCACTCATGCACCGAGACATCTGTTTCTCTGCCGGGTACCAGGACCTCCTCCCAGGTTGCTCTGCACCATGAGCCTCTTTGAACAATGTGTGGAAACAATATCTCTCCAAATGGTATCTCAGTCTGCTCGCTGTTTGTTCCCATCATTATGCTGCGGTTTGACGTTTGAGTTCTGTGTTGTGCGCCCAGACAAGAAAAGGAGAGTTTGTTTTCACCCATATCTGCTTTCAGTTACTTCCAAATAGTAGGTATGCCAGACCTTCATCAACAGCACTGCAGAGGAGGGT
Source organism: Etheostoma spectabile (assembly GCF_008692095.1). Taxonomy (NCBI): domain Eukaryota; kingdom Metazoa; phylum Chordata; class Actinopteri; order Perciformes; family Percidae; genus Etheostoma; species Etheostoma spectabile. Next base: position 738,888 of record NW_022605576.1, on the reverse strand, counting down.
CTGGTCTACGATCTGGATGAGAGAAAAACCATGCTCTGGATAATGGGCCATTCTTTTAAACCAACACAATATCCTCTTGGGCGGTTGCTGTGTGCATGGAGGATCACGGTGCTCTGCTAAATCGCTCAGTGAAGGAAGTGTTTTGGTGGGATAACATGTGGACGTTCAGAAGTATTTTAGTCATAACAACAGAAATCAGATTTGGAACCCAGATAGTTAGCTAGCTGTCTGGCATTTAACCTCAGAGATTCTATGGAGGACAGGTAACCATAGTCATCGATCGAGGCACAGATAGCTCTGCTAAGCTGTCGTAGGGATTACCCTGCAGAGAGATGATTCGAGGAACAGGTAACCAGAGTCCTCAGATTGGGGAACAGAATAGTCGAGCTTAGCGCTGGATTTACACGTGCAAGAGATCTGAGGACCAGGAAACCATAGTCACTCAGAGTGGACAGACTAGTATAGCGTAGCGTCTGGATTACCCTGCAGAGACTGGGGAACAGGTAACCAATAGTCACTCAGACTTGGACAGATGGTCTACTAGCTGTCTGGGATTTACCCTGCAGAGATTGAGGACACACCAGGTAACCTCAGTCACTCAAGAGGCCAGATAGTTAGCTATCTGTCGGATTTTACCCGTGCAGAGACCGAAGGCACCAGTTAAAACCATCAGTCCTCAGATTGGACCGATGAGTCTAGCTAGCGTGATTTACCCTGCAGAGATCGTAGAGGGACCAGGAACCATATGTCCTCAGATGGGACATATAGTCTAGCTAGCTGTCTGGATTGACCCTGCAGGATCTGAGGGACCAACGAGCTACAGACGTAGATCCACAGATACAACCCTACACCGGATATATATCTGGCCCGCAAACATTAAAGATGCATTTGAATATCATTTATATGTTTAGTTGATTCTCGTTACAATTTACACCTCTGTTGTGTCGTAGTCACTACACTCAGGCCTTGGAAATAACACACATGCACGCACAGTGGACAGATGTCAGAGTCCGGGGGGTGGCAGCCAGTCTGGACAACGTGCCTTGTCTGAATCGGTTGGGGGGGGTGCTTCGAGACCACCTGGCAGTACCCATGAGGTTAAAGGGCATCTCTCCAGCTACCAGTCCCACACTCCTTACTTTGGTCGTACGGGGACTTGAACCACCCCAACTCCTTCGGACCTGAGCTACCGAGCCTTTTGTCTGGTCCGTTATTTTTTGGAAAAAAATTGGGTGTGTGGAGTTGGGGAGAAAAGAATAGCAAGACAATACACAAGTAGTAATGGCAAATGAAATCAATGCTTTTGGGGATCCTTAACCGAAAAAGGCTTGGGCTCCGGGGACCCATGTTCTACCTGTTATTAGTAGTTATTTATTTATTTTGTGACCTTATTTGTTATATTGTGTATATATTCCACATGACTTTCTTTTTCATGTGAAGCTTTTATGCTCTTTTTAGCTTTCTCCGGTTAGTAGTTAGGGATTTGATATTGATGTGTTTGGCAGAATGAGCAGATCTGGTGGTGGGGGTCAAACTCATAAACCCACCAACAATGGAATGGACATGGCTTTTTAAGGGAATTACTAGAATATTGTGTGCGTTGTGTGTGTGGTTGAGTGCTACAAATGATGCCAGCAGTTCAGGGTGCTTTGAGCTGTCAAACATCATGTCTTGTGAATTGTCTGCGGAGACTTAAAAAAACAGACAGTATAAAGCCCAAAGCTCGCTACATGTAGAGCTCGGTGGAACGATTGTAGGACGTTGCATATGTCCCACGATGAGCTTCCATTATAGAGCCATTACTGAGTCTGTAGTTAGAGGAGGAAAAAAGGGGGCGAAAGGTGGGAGGTGGGTTGGAGGGGGGGGGCCATGAAGAATGCCAATTTGGCCGTGGTTGAAAGCAATGATGCGTCTTCGTCATGTGCCGGGGGGGGGACAAAGTCTCTGGGCGGGCAAAGCAGAGAATAAAGGCGAGGTAAAAGGAGAAAACGTATGGGGCAGTGTGGACTCGTGCCCATTTGACTCAACAAGACCCATCTGGTCTTTCATTCCTCAAAGGCCAGAGCAGAGATACCACGGCCCCTTAGGAACGTCCTACCTTCGGTGGCCAATATGTAGGAAGTTCAACATTCATCTATTCAGTGAACGACACAATGAAGGTTGCTGGTCTTCCTGAGGAAATCATATGGGCCAGGGAGAAATAATCTGGGCTGTTATGAGAATAGCAAGAAATAATAAGGCAGTGGATATCCACATGCGACCAACAGCTTACACAACACTGCCAAGAACAAGCGGTCCAGAGAGCGCAGTGGCAGCAGCCCCCACATGTCAGAATTAAAAATCCACGGCAACCAACTGAACACCAGACATCTACGCTGGAGAGAACTCTCCAGCACACACAGTCTCACACACACACTCGTCAGTAGTAGAAATGAAACATTGTATAATCAAACACAACAATGATCATGACAGACAACTATCCCATGCTTACGGTGCAACCACCACGATCACCCTCACAACTACAGCTGTTTTGGGGGAAGCCAATGTTTCAAAGAGCTAAATGGATTATGTGAATTAGAATTGGGATTTGCAGCACAGCAAGCCTAAGCCTACATTTGAACCAACTGGTAAAATTCAGACGCTAGGTCAGTTACTCTCAGCGTCAGACACTGAGCAAACAGAAACCTTTAGTGTCTGTTTGGAACGCATCAGGTACAGCAGCAGCTCCACCCCCCCATCTTCTCCTAAACCTAACTGTCCCATTCTAGTGCTGTATGTCAGTTAATCGTACGTCCTGACCCAGAGCGGCAAAGAGTAAGAGCAACGCTTTTCAAACACGTTGACAGGGTTTTAAATGTTTTTGAAAAACGCTTTCAACGCTCGCTTTGGTTCTGTTGGAGGTCTGACCAAGGAAGCGCTCCAGAGTGGTTTGTAAAGCATCGGTAAAGGTGTATGGTCGCTTTCCACACACACACACACAC
>NW_022605576.1:735782-735897 GCF_008692095.1 Etheostoma spectabile | reverse complement strand
ACACACACACACACAGCTTTGCTGTTGCGGCTGCTAATCATCAGTGATCAACATATAAGTAATTCCCTTAAAAGCCACTGTCCAGTTCCATGTGGTGGGTTTAGAGTTTGACCCC
>NW_022605576.1:714423-735757 GCF_008692095.1 Etheostoma spectabile | reverse complement strand
TACTAACCATATAACCCTTAAGTAATAACCAGTATACCTTCAGCACTAACCATGATACCTTCGTGATAACCATATACCATTCAGTACTAACCAATACATTCAGCCACTAAACATTATACCTTCGCACTAACACTACCTTTAAGACAATAACCATATAAATTCAGTAAAACCATATACCTTCAGGCACTAACCATATCCCTTCAGACTAACCAATACCTTCAGACTAACACATATACCTTCAGCATAACCATATACCTTCAGTACTAACATATACTTCAAGTACTAAACCATTACCTTCAGTACTAAAATATACCTTCAGCACTAACCCATATACCTTCAGATAACCATATCCTTCAGTAATACCATATACAATTCAGTAAGAAACATATAACTTCAGACCAATAAACATATACCTTCAGTAATAACCATATACCTTCAGTACTAACCATATACCTGCAGCAATAACCATATTACCTTCAGCCCTAAATATACCTTCGCACTAACATTAGACCTGCAGTAATAACCAGATACCTTCAGCAATAACAAAATACCTTCAGCAATAACCCTATACCTCAGCCTAACATATACTTCGCACTAAACCAATACTTCAGTACTAACCAATCCTTCAGCACTAACCCTACCCCTCAGTACAAACCTATACCTTCAGCACTAACATATACCTTCAGGAACTAACCATATACCTCAGCACTAAACATATACCTTCAGCACTAACATATAACTCAGTACGAACCATATAACTTCAGCACTAACCATATACACTTCAGGTAATAACATATAACTTCAGGCTAACCATTATAACCTTCAGCACTAACAATATACATTAAGCAAACAATTTCCTTCAGCCCTAAACATTACTTGCACTAACAATTACCCTTCAGTACTAACATATCTTCAGCAATAACATATCCTTCAGTACGAACACTATCTTCAGCACAAACATATACCTCAGCATAACCAATACCTTCAGCCACTAACCAGATCCTTCAGGGGCACTAAAATATACCTTAGCACTAACCCATATTACCGTCAGTCAATAACAGATCTACCCAATTCCAAAGGAATTTGATTGATTGATGATTGATTGATTGATTGATTGATTGATTAATATTGATGATTATTGGTACACGTGTAGCGTAACCAGGAGTTCAATGTATTTCATCTGGGAGGAATCAGTGCAGATTGTGCAACGGTTATTGTCCATTTTAATAATGTGACATGTCAGAGGATACGCGAGTAGTTCAGATTAGACTCGGATTAGGGAGGGTCGCATCTTTGATGAAATCCAAAATGACAGTAGCAGGGACGAGAACTTCGCGGTTTTGAAGACGGGACTCACGATGTGATTGGCTGAAAAAGCCAAACGCCTTCGAAAGCTGTTCAGTGAGTCGGGAGAGAATGGGATTAGTTTAGAAGTCTTCTGAAGGAATTCACGCCGAGCTTATTTATACGGCAGTAAAAAAGAATTAACAACTTGCATTAAATTGAACACGGGGGCACCAGCCTTCGATAAGGGAAAAGATATCCAATTCATATTCAGTTCCAATCATGAGGTTCACAGCACTTTACTTAACAAAACAGTGTAACCGTTATCTTCATACACTAAAACCACGCAATTCAACTTATTTATCAATGGCGTTTTTTCAACTATTAATAATAATGCATACAAGTTATTGACTAAATGCAATGATGACTGAATCCATGGAAACAGCTGTAGCACGAAGGCTGAGCCGGAACCGCGGATGCCAGATAAAGCAGGTAAGCGGGTTAGCTTCTAGAGAGGAAGGCGGATGACGCAGCGGACACAAAGTCAACATTAACCAGCTTACCTTGACATTATCTGCAACACTCAAGCAGCTACGCGGGGGATGGGAAGGAACATAGATGTATATGATGGGAAAAAACCCTCATACTATATGGTACCCCTTTTAATATTTCATACTCTTATTCTCTGCCTCAACCCAGCAAGTAAAGACAGGGGACATGGAGGATCACCAGGATCATTACTGCCTGGAGAGCTGGTCCCAAGGGGCGTTTTTTTTCTCCCCTCTTGGCTTGTCTATGTCTTCTCTCTAGTACTGTCTCTCCATCTCTGTTTTGCGTCTGTCTCCCTCTGATCTACTGTCTTCCTTCTATGTCTTTGTCTGTCTCTATCCCTACTGTCTCTCCATCTCGGCTTTGCTGTCTCTCGGCCTTAAGGTCTCTCCATCTATGGCTTGGCGTCTCTCTCTCTGTCTGAATGTTCTCCTTCTTTCTGTCTTTGTCTGTCTGGCGTCTTTCTCTCTATTACGGGGTCATCCTCTCTGTCTTTATGTCTCGATTCTTACTGTATCTAATTATCTGTCTGTGTCTGTCTCTCCTCTGTCTTTGTCTCTCTCTCTCTGAGTCTCTCCCTCGTTATTTGTCTCTCTTCTCTTACGGTCTATCCTATGTCTTGTCTCTCTCTCTATTCCGGTCTGTCCTCTGTCTTTGTCTCTCTCGCTTTACTGTCTCCCCTCGGTCTATTTCCCCTTTCTACTCTCTCTTACTGTCTCTCCATCTTGCTTTGTCTGTCCTCTATCTCTTACTGTCCAAGTATTTATATAAATGTTGGAACAAAAGTCGGGGACAGGCACCCTGTTTACGCCACGCTCTTGAGGAAGAAAGTTTGTTGGTGGCGAATTTTAATGACATTGGCATTGTTGTACTCCTAGTTTTGTGATAGCATATGTTTTCCGCATACCGATTTTATCAAGATGAAAAAAAAAAACTTGCCCAAATTAAATCGAATGATTTTTTTACAGTCTGCAAAACATGAAGAGATCTTTTTCCTGTTCTGGTTTAATTGCATTAATGAGGGGGTGGGGGGGGGGGGTAAAGATATGGTCTGATGTGCGATATTTGGGAGCATCCAATTGGGACTTTTGCTCGGGACAGAGCCTTCACTAATGAATAGTAAGGTTCTGCTATTCCTACTTACAGAAGAATAATTCTGCAAGGTTACTGGTCACACCGATTCCTCTGTAGTTATTTGGGTCAAAACTGTCTCCATTTTGTGGATGGGTCATTGGTTCCAAATAGTGGGAAAATCCCTGAAGTTAGGCTATTGAACAGGTTTTTAAGAGACCATTTTGAATTTTATTATCTGGTTATTCGATCATTTAATTTAAATGGAGTCAGCACACAGGCCTTCCGAGTTTAAGGCATTTTTTCATTGTGTCTGTTAGTTCTTGTTGTGTAATCAGGGCGTCAATGGGCGTTCTGTAGTCTTTAATTGCGGATGGAGGATTTTTATTTCCTCTGTTACTTCCTGTTGGCCGGGGGTAGTGTATTTTTCCACATTATTCCCATTTTGGAGGGCTAATTCCTTTAAGATGTTGGTTAGTTTATGCCAATTTCCCAGATTGTTTGGACTGTATGATTCTTGATTAGGTTGAGTGTTATTTGTCTTGGTAAATGGTGTAATTCTTTTTAAGTGTTTCTCCAATAACGAGGCGTCGTACAGTTTGGAGTCGGGATCCTTGGGTTCTGACAGATTTAACAGTTCTTAGTATTTCCTTAGCGTTTTAAATCATTATCAACCATTCTTTCACCATAATATATTTTTGTCTTTCCTCTTAAAATGGTTAGTTAGCTGCCGTCTCAAAAATGGCATTTATGTGTAATAGGTAGATTCACAAGGATATTATACAAAGAAACTCCCCAAGAGTGATTGATTGGGATGTCCATATATATCTGTAGAGACCAGTACTGCTAGCAGTCCATTTGCAGGTGAACCTGTGTAGAGGTTTGTAGAATATAGCTTCTGCGTCTTGTGTTTGAGGTTCCTCTACTCAGACAGATTGTTCTTGTACTATGGTCAGGACAGAGGGAGTAGGTCAGATGTCGGTCAGAGATCAAATAATCAACAGTAATGGGCCAAGGGAAAGAACTGTGGGTTGTATCTCTACCGAGAGCGTTCCTCTTACTCTGCCATCCGACGACATAGACATACGTAGGAAAGCGCTGGAGAACCTGGTCCCACTACGTTAGTCGAGTGTCGTCAGTTGTTTTCTGGGGGGGGTCATTAGGATGTTGTGTCCCCAATATGTGCAGGTTTCCATGGCTGTCTATAGAGTATGAGTTCTCTGTGTTCTGGAGTTCAGATCACCACAGATTAAATATTACATAGCTGAAATGCATCTCTCTCAGTATGGGAGCAACCCTCCTAATGAATAGAGAGGAGATTGTGTTTTTGTAATTTTACACAGATATAAAATCACTTCTCAATCACAATTCTATTGAATCGGTATATTCAGCGTATACAAATATAATTCCTCCTGATCCTCCCGAGTAACGCCTTTTAATGTGGTGCGGGACAATCAGTTCTCTGTAACATAGTGGACACGTGGAAGAACCTTGTACGGCAGGTCAGTAGTTATTGATTCATTCAGGAACTCTGCATTTTCTCTTTTTAATCCAAAGCTAAAGGACGGAGGCCCTGGACATTCCACCAGAGATAGAATAAAGGACATCTACTTTAAAATTACAATGTTCTAAATGAGACAAAACTACTGTAAACGATATATGTAATTGTTTCTTGTTCTAGAAAAATAATAATATAAAAAAAAAAAAATAAATTGGTGTGGGGGGGGGGGTTAATGTCAGTTAGGTATGAGAAGAAGGGGTGCTGCTGGCCAATGTGGAGGGGGTGGTGAGTTCGCGGCTGGGGGGGGGCTGGGTTGACGGGGGGTCCTTGCTGCTGATGTAGGGGGATTTCCTTGGCGAGGTAGTGGGTGGGGGGGCGGGTTGCGGTACAGGGTGGGTCCTTCAGAGTCTTCCGTGAAGATGGGGAGGATTGATTGTAGAAGTGCGTGATCACAAGGGCAGTCAGGTAAGGGGGGTGTGGGCCGGTGCACGTTGGGTCTCAGGCACAGTCAGGCGGAGCGATGGTACCAGGGTGGAGTCTTTCCGTTGTAGAAGGGTGCGACACAGCATGGGGAGTTGGAGAAGTTTCTGATGGCTGCTGGATGTTACAGACATGCCAAAATTGGACAGTCTATGTGTGCACTGAATTATGATTATATATTATTAAAGAGAGTTCTGCTTGATTATTGTTGACTTAAAAGAAGACCTAAAAAGATAGTCATTTCCTTTGTAATTTTTACTCTTTTATTTTTATTCATGCGAAAGTAGTTAAAATGGGCAACACTGCTCAAATGAGGACAGTTTTAGGTCTAGCGGGTAGTTATCAGGGTGAGTTTGAGGCCAAACCTTTCCCAGTGATTGTTTTTATTTCGTGTCTTTTGTTGGATGATATCGTTTGTTTTACAGTCTACTCTTCACGAAGTCTTCTTTGAATGTGGTAAAATCTATCCCGTCGTTCTCGTGAAAAACCGATTGTGTATGGTCTCGTCACAGCCTTCCCCTTCCTCAAGTTCGTCACCATGCACGCTAGGGCCAGAGGGCGTCACGGGACCCACTGGGGAACGGGTAAATTCACGTCTGTAGTCCTGGACGCTTGCTGGGGCCTGGGATTGGCCCAAGTCTTTTTCAGCTCGGAGTATTATAACAGCCAAATTGAATACAAGATGAAAAGTGTATAAAGTATTTACTGGAGATGGAACACATCACATCCAAACAGATGGAGAGGCAGATGGGGGAAATGAGCAGCTGTGTTTTCCGGACCCACTGATGTTGTCAGATGGAAACACACTCCAGTCAACATCATCAGAGTGTACCATAGGCAAGGCTATGATAGGGACAGTCCAACGCCTTGCCTCCTCTCACAGATCCCGAACCATAGTTAGTGTGAGTAGGAACATTGTGCGTGCTCTGATTCGGATGGTGGCAAGTTAGCTTGCACTCTCCTTGAATGGAGAATAACAAATGTCCAGAGTCTCTATGGTGGGAAATCCTGTGTGATCGGTTTCACAGTCACACAAAGGGACAGGGTACGTACCTACCTCAGACCACCATCAGCTGCGTCAGGGTCTGCTGCGGTGCTATGCACACGTGCAGATGACGACCAAAGTTGAAATGCGGAAGGCAGAATGGAAGGTCATGAGAGTCAGATGCTCAAAATCCAGGCAAGCGGGAGAGAGTGTTACTTTTCCTTGTTTTTGTCATGAGACCCTGCAGGAAAAAGAGTTTACTTGAGGACACCCAGTTCTCCCCGGTCCCATTGAAATCATGTCCTTCGTCAGCTCTGGCAGGACTTGGTGCTTGCAGAGCTTCTGGGCAGGGGGGGCAGTGGCCTTGGGCTCTCGGCCTGTGCTGAACAACAGCTCGTCTCCAAAAGTTTTTTAATGTCACATTTGCCAAGACGGGCTCCCATCCCATCCCCATGCCATTAACCACAAGGCGGCAGTTAGCTTACATGTACGTACAGGGGTATTGCCAGTGTGTTGGTCCTTTTCTTAGTTATGGACTAGTGAAATTCTCCATTGAAGTATAAACATTGTTTATCCAAAGTCCTTGAAAGTGAAACTTCAGTATTTTAAGCCTGTAAACTATTTTTCACATGTTTCGTGTCAACAAAATTGGTTCAACATGGGCTTCTGGCAAAAAGTAGTAGTGAGATTTACACAGAGAAATTCCTTGAGCACATTTTATTGGCAATACCCAAACCAGACGGATCAAGGGAAGGTGAAGATTTTTATTAGTATTTTTGTAGGGTCCTTCCATAATGTCGTCAGATGCGAATATTAATCTAGCTGTCAGTGGAACAAAAGAGGACATTGGCCGGTTGACAATTGCACCAAAAACGTGGTGTTTTAGGGCGCATGGTACTCGCTTAATACTGAACTTCTGGAATTCAGAATGGTGTCCCCAATGTTGACAATAGGTCCATGTTTAAAAAATTACTGACGTTTTCCTTTAAGTAAAAGAGGATATTATTAGCTAAAATCTACTTAAAGTGTCTTACATTAGATTGTTCGTACAGCGCATCAATACATAACTGCCATGGTACTGAAGCTGACTCACAAACAACCTGATTCACAGCTGAATAAATAGGAAATGTTCCTGGAGTGTGTGGGAATTTCGGAGTCTCAAAATCCGATTTGCGTGTCGTATAATTTGCATAAAAAAAAAAAAAAAGGTCCCCTTTTTAGGTGTGCGGCCAAAAGATTTGTGAACCTAAAATTGATATGCGGACGGATCAAAATTGGCAAGCAAGCGGATTTGGCCCGACGGGCCTTGAGTTGACACATGTTCTAAAATATCCTTAAAGGTAGAAAGTAGCATCACATTAGGGAGAGTTGTAACTCTTTCACCCGAATCCTCTGCCTAGTCATCCAGCTGACATGCAGAAAGCTCCCAGATCCTCTTTTTTGGGTTCTCTTTGTAATGTCAGGACGAGACAGTGGGAACATGATTACCCGGTCCATGGGCGTGATTGGAACTGCGCGGGTGTATTTTTGTGGGTGTATGCCAAAGTGTGTGTATTCATGCGCATATGTACTGCATGCTTGCACATGCTTGTGCCAGAATTACATTCTGCTGGAGGAGCAGACACAGCATCATGTGAGCTCCGTTAGGCCCCCCCCCACCCCACCACCCCAGCTCAGGCCCCCATTGCTTTGCATAATGGACTCACCGGGGCCATGCTGTTTGGGTAAGATCTATTTTAGACCAAGCCAGGGTCGAGGCGTCTCTCCCACTCAACTTTCATGAAATTTTAAGGGCTTTGCTTGTTGACCTTTATAGTGCAAAGGCACGGACAGACCCTGTTTCAGTGACATTATGCAGATGTGAGGCTGGCCTTTGGGGTATTTCACAGTCGGTTGATGAGGTCCTTTCTTTTCAAAACACCAGTCCCTCGGATCTCATACAGTCATTCCTTTTTCAGATACTGAAGAATTTTAATTAATGATCATAGTGTCATGCAATTTTATGAACTTTGCAGGAGAGTATGTAGAATACAAATATTGCGTGACTTGGGTTTCAAGGAGCAAACTGTACTGCTCTAAACTGAATGTCAAGTAACGACCCAAAAACAAAAACAGCATTTTTTAAGTGAAATTTAAAGTTCATTTGTGGTGCAGGATCCTGAAGGTCTGTACGTGACCATGGATATTGTGTTACGAGGAGGGCCAACAATGCTACAGCCATGTGGAGTCTTGATTATTCAATATTCATAATTCACCAGAGCCAGTCTTGCAAAAAACATAAATCGCGTGACACATAGCAGGCTTTTTTTTACAATTTCACCGAGAAGCTGTCCTCATGATCAGCAGGACCGCCCTGTTCCCGTCCCTCCACCTCTCAGCATTACGTTTTATAACTCTGTACACCCCTGTGCTCCAGAGACTGCCAGTGTGCGGCATGCCGCAGCGTGGTAGAATTCACTCAGCACGAGAATCTGTTTCCTCTGCCTGGGTCAGGACCTCCTCCCCAGGTTTGCTCCTGCACCATGAGCGCTCTTTGAAAATGTTGGAAACAATATCTCTCCAAATGGTAATCCTCAGTCTGCTCGTGTTGTTCCCTCATATGCTGAGGTTGCGTTTGAGTTCTGTTGTTGGCGCCCAGCAAAAAAAAGGAGAGTTTGTTTTCACCCATATCCTGCTTTCAGTTTACTTCCAAATAGTATGTATTGCCAGACTTTCTCAACAGACTGCAGAGGAGGGTTCTGGTAGAAGTCTGGATGAGAGAAAAACCATGCTCTGGATAATTGGCATTTCTTTAAACCAACACAAAAGTCCTCTTGGGCGGTGCTGTGTGATGGAGGATCCACGGTGCTCTGCTAAATAGTCTCATGAAGGAAGTTGTTTTGGTGGTAAATGTGGACGTTCAGAAGTAGTTTAGTCATCAAACAACAGAAACTCAGATTTGGACAGTAGTTAGCTAGCTGTGGATTTAAATCAGAGATTGAGGACCAGGGTAACCATACCGTCTCAGAGGACAGATAGTCTGCTAGCGGTAGGGATTACCCTGCAGAGAGTGAGAGGAACAGGTAACCAGAGTGTCCTCAGATTGGGGAAAGATAGTCTAGCTAGCGTCTGGATTTACACTGAGAGAGCTGAGGACCAGGTAACCATAGTCCTCAGAGTGGACAGCTAGTATAGCTAGCGTCTGGATTTACCCTGGGCAGAGACCTGAGGAACAGTAAACCATAGTCCTCAGAATTGGACAGATGGGTCTAGCTAGCTGTCGGGATTTACCCTGCAGAGATATGAGGACCAGGTAACCTCAGTCACTCAAGATTGGACAGATAGTCTAGCTATCTTGTCTGGATTACCCTGCAGAGACCGAAGGCACCATTTAAAACCATAGTCCTCGATTGGGACCGATAGTCTAGCTAGCGTTGATTTACCCTGCAGAGATCTGAGGACCAGGGAACCATAGTCCTCAGATGGACATATAGTCCTAGCTAGCTGTCTGGATTGACCCTGCAGGATCTGAGGACAACGAGCTACAGCGTAGATCCACATAAACCCTACACGGATGACTCTGGCCCGCAAACATTAAAGATGCATTTAATTCATTTAGATGTTTATTGATTACCAGTTACAATTTTAACACTCTGTTGTGTTCGTAGTCACTACACTCAGGCCTGAAATACACACACATGCACAGCACAAGTGGACAGATGTCACAGAGTCGGGGGGTGGCAGCCAGTCTGGACAAACGTGCCCTGATCGGTTGGGGGGGGTGCCGGAGACCACCTGGCAGTACCCATGAGGTAAAGGGCATCTCTCAGCACCAGTCCCCACTCCTTACTTTGGTCGTACGGGGACTTGAACCACCCCACTCCTTCGGGACTGAGCTACGAGCCTTTTGTCTGCCGTTATTTTTTGGAAAAAAAATTGGAGTGTTGTGGAGTTGGGAGAAAATGAATACAAGAAAATACACAATAGTAATGGCAAAATGAATCATTGCTTGGGACCTTAACCGAAAAAGGCTTGGGGTGCATTCCTTGACCTGTTAATTATAGTCTTTATTATTTGGATAGACCTTATTTGTTAATATTGTGTATATATTCTCCACCCTGAGTGCTTCTTTTTATGTGATATTGCTTTTGTCTTGTTAGCTTTCTCCGGTATGTAGTGGCGGATTTGATATTGATTTGTTTGGCAGATATGAGATCTGTTGGTGGGGGTCAAACTCTAAACCCACCACATGGAATGGACATGGCTTTTTAAGGGAATTAAGAATATGTGTGCGTTGTGTGTGTGGTTGAGTGCTACAAATGATGCGCAGTTCAGGGTGCTTTGAGCTGTCAAACTCATGTCTTGTGAATTTGTCTGCGAGACTTAAAAAACAGACAGTATAAAGCCCCAAGCCTCGTACATGTAAGAGCCTCGGTGGAAGATTGTAGGCGTTCAATGTCCCCCGATGAGCTTTCCTTAGTATGTATGCCATTACTGAGTCTGTAGATTAGAGGAGGAAAAAAGGGGGCAAGGTGGGAGGTGGGTGTGGGGGGGGGCATGAAGAAATGCCACTTTGCCTGGTTGAAAGCAATGATGTCTCTCTCTCATGGGGGGGGGGCAAAGTCTCTGGGCGGGCAAAGCAGAGGAAAAGGGAGGGTAAAAAGAAAACTTGGGGCAGTTGGACTCGTGCCCATTTGACATCTAACAGACCCATCTGGTTTTAATTTCCTCAAAGGCCAGAGCGGATACCACGGCCCCTAGGAACGTCCTACTTCCGGTGCAAATGTAGGAAGTTCAACATTCATTATTCAGTGACGCACATGATATGGTTGGCTGGTCTTTCCTGAGAGAAATCATATGGCGCACAGGGAAGAAATAATCTGGGCTGTTTGAATGAGCATAGAAATAATAAGCAGTGGTATCCACATGCGACCAACGCTCTAACAACACTGCCAAGACAAGCTGTCAGAGAGGCAGGGCGCAGCCCCCACACTGTCAGATTAAAAATACCACGGCAACCCAACTGAACACCAGAATCCACAGCTGGAGAGAACTCTCCAGCACACACAGTCCACACACACTGGCTCAGTTAGAAATGACACATTGTATAATCAATACACAACAATGATCATTGACATGACACTCTCCATGCACGGTGCACCACCACGATCACCCTCACAACTACAGCTGTTTTGGGGGAAGCCAATGTTTCAAAGAGCTAAATGGATTATGTGAATTAGAATTGGGATTTGCAGCACAGCAAGCCTAAGCATACATTTGAACAACTGGTAAAATTCAGACGCTAGGCAGTTACTCTCAGCGTCAGACACGAGCAAACAGAAACCTTTAGTGTCTGTTTGGAACGCATCAGGACAGCAGCAGCTCCACCCCCCATACTTCTCCTAAACCTAACTGTACCATTCTAGTGCTGGTATGCAGTAATCGTAGCTGACCCAGAGCGGCAAAGACGTAAAGCAACGCTTTTCAAACACGTTGACAGGGTTTAAATGTTTTTGACAACGTTTCAACGCTCGCTTGGTTCGGGTGGAGGTTCTGACCAAGGAACGCTCAGAGTGGTTTGTAAAGCACGGATAATAGGGTATGGTCGCTTTCCACACACACAAAACACAACACACACCACACCACACACACACACACACCCACAGCTTGCTGTTGCGGCTGCTAATCATTCGGATCCACCTATAAGTATTCCTTAAAAGCCACTGGCCAGTTCCATGTGGTGGTTAGAGTTTGACCCCCCCCCAGATCTAATTATCTGCCAAACAAATCAATATCAAATCCCTCAACTACATACCGGAGAAAGCTAAAAAGAGCAGAAAAGCTTCACATAAAAAAGAAATCATGGTGGAGATATATACAGATATAAAAAATAAGGTCATCCAAAATGAATAAATAACTAATAATTAACAGGGAAAATGGTCCACCCAAGCCTTTTTCGGTTAAGGATCCCAAAAGCAGATGAGATTTACATTTTGCCATTACTATTTGGATTTTCTTGCCATCGTTTTTCTACCCAATTTTTTCGGAAGAAACTATGGCAGACAGGAAAGAGAAAAAGGTTGCGACTGCGCCAGAGTTAATCCAGATTTAATCCTGTTTTATGGTTGTATGTTGAATCTACGCCGTGGGCGCGCAGGTACGGATAAATACTAGAGACGTTCCGATACCGATACTAGTATCTCAGTATTGCCTCTGATACTGCCTAAAATGCAGGTCCCGTATCTGGAAGTACTGGAGTTTCTGCTCCGATCCGAAACCACATAATAAAGCCCTGAAGACAATCTACTTTAAAGTACTTCATTTATGTTCTTTTTCTATTATAACTGACTGTCAAACAGGATAATAAAAGAAAGTTCTGGGCTGATCATTGTTTGTATCTGACCTGAGAAAGAGCTTAACCTGAGCCAGACTGACAACAAAGATAGAAATCATATCACATCCATACAGGGAGAGTAGTATACAGCTGTTAATACATAATAAAATACATGACCCATTGATCAGTACTCGATATCGGCCGATACAACCCCTAGATGTGACTTCACAGGCAGAACACAACAACTGTGATCGGTCCTCTTGGCTGTTGCTTGGTAGCGTTGCACCCCCCCCCGACTTATTTCCTAGTTCTCCTTCTTCATAAACAACATGAAATAAAGCTGCTGCGGAAACTCCTTGTTCCTCTTTCTCCACCCAGTGGGTACTTCAGTCTCCCTTCCCTGGATGACATCTACGCCAGCAGCTGCAGGAGCTGGGCCTCCAACATCATGAGAGATCGCTCTCACCCAGCACACAACCTGTTTAACCCCCTCCCCTCCAGTAAGAGCGTGTGCAGCCTTGATGCTAGGACCACGTTGCTACAGCGCGGCTTCTACCCAGAGGCAGTGAGGCCTGGGACTGTCTACTGTCTACGCTGGGCTGCTGCCATCCATTTCCCTGTATGCACTTTACCCTATGAACCGCTGCTGCACTTTATGAACTCCTGATGCCCTAAAATACTTGTTGGTTTGATTGTTTAAGAACAGATGTTATTTTTTACCTTATTTATTCTATAATTAAACCTCATCATAGGCTAATTAAATACTGCCACTGCCATAATGCTGGTCCTGAGAGCGAATTTTGTTCTCTGTGTGTCGACACCAACACGTTCTCACTCCCATGTCGTAACATGTGGGACGCTTGGTCAGGACCTGCGTAACATTTCAACGTATAGGGGCACCCCTCGAAGTAATATTTAACGTGACAGGGAATCCTATAGACTTTAATGGGCCCCGTCCTCGTAAAGTATAGACGACAGGGGACCAATGACGTTTCAGATCTCGGGGTGACTGGCCCAAATAGGAATAAAAAAAGCATAATAAATGATATGTATATAACATTTAAACACATAGAGATGGCAAAATAACAGCCCTCCCATTTTTAACAGCACTTTTTTTAGTTTACGTTGCTCTAATAATAGGTTTTCGCCAGAAGTTTTGGCGGATTTGCGTCAACTGACGAGCTATAGGCATTTACACTGTCGATAGTCAAAAAAAAAAAAAAAAAACAAAAAAAAAAAAAAAAAAACACTAGTCGAATCGTTAATTAATTATTTTGTCTTGCATAGCTTCATTTAAATGGTTTAAATGTTTAAATGTTTAGAGCAAACGCATTTGCCATTATTTCTACGCTGGCATATTTAGTGTTTTCCTATGTGGATAGCGGGTGCGCCCACAACTAGAACGAGCGGCATGCTTGGCGCGCGCACCGCTCGGAATAAGCCCGCCGAGCGCGCGCTTTTCAGCTTTGACTCATTGCCGCTGACCTATCAAGGCCGCAGACCATGCTGAGCCAAGAAGCAATGATGACGTCCCTGCGCTGTCGTCAGCTATGCACTGCGCGCCACTCGACGCCATCTGCACGCGTTTTCACTTGGTAGTAAAATACAGAAGTACAATTATCCCACCGCTACCTAGTTATCTCAATAGTTGTAGTTTCAACCCTTCAACGTGCAGGACTAGCAGTCTAATGTACGATGAATGATGTAACGCGTAATAAAATACTAGCTAGCTCCAACAAGTGAAACTACAGTAAACGTACGGTAACGTTAACGTTAGCTGCTGTTAGCAAATCAAGTGGTTTCTTTATGCCTAGCTTTATTGCCAATATAAACCTCATAACGGGTACATCATGGTCTCACTAGCACCTAAGCACTAACTTTGAAAAGCCATCCTAACTTTGTGAAATACTCTAACAGCAGATTAACTGTTTGACTTTACTATTGTGCTATTCTGAATTGCTACAGTAAAATGAATTGAATAAAGCTGATAAGTTTTCCTACTGCTATTGTCTCTCTTATCCATCTCAACATGTGCTTAATGTAATTAGCCATAACAGTAGATTTACTAACATATTGGCAGATTGTGTTGGTGAAGTAGTGCAGAGACAGTAAATATGTGTGTTTAGACAGTACAAAATGCAGTTTGTCTAATATTTTCAGTAGTTATAATCACACAGTGTAATAAATCAGTTACTAGGTCAATAGTAAGTTTTTACTAGCAACTTAAGTAATTTTCTCTCAAGTTGGCGAGGTGGCTTACGGAATTATTTATACTTTTTTATAAGGTAATATAATTACAATTCCCCACAGATAAATGACATTTTGTTAAATTAGGGCTTTTGCAATTGCTCAAATTGTATCTTATTGTGTTTCAAATCAACTTTATTCTTTCTGTACTGAAAGGATTTAAATTAAGGTTTTTTGAGTAAATGAATAGAGCGATGTTACTTAATGCTGCGCGTGTACTTTTCTGGTTCAGTAAACATGCAGCTGTGTTAACAATTAATGCCTTATTTTAATATCACAGTAAAAAATATCCTTATATTTTATTCTCATTTGCAGAAATGACAAACCCAAATGAAAATCCGTTGCCCTTCCTGCCAGGACCCAAACGCTCAACAGACAAAACCTGTTTTGCTGCCTTTTCTGCTTCCATAGAAGCAGAAGACCAAAAAAAACAACAGGCAAAAGTAAAACCAACCAACTGGGCCTCCGAATTAAAAAAACAAAAAATATGGCAAGATCTTTAGATGCTGCCCAGTGTGTCGGTACGTTGTTTTCATAGTTCTCAAATTGTAGCGTTGGCTTCAGATATTATATAATTGTCACAGTCGCCAGATGGGCAGGAAATATAGGTGGGTATAGGGGTGTATGAATAGTGCCTACAAAAAATGTTTTCTGATTACCTGTATAGTGTAGTTGTTTGCACTTAATTTCACTGAAATATATAATGACTAGTTTGATGATTTTTTGTTGGGGTCTGTCACAGAGTTGTGGCGGTTAAACGTCATCCCGGTGGGTCTTAAAATATTGTTATGTATCAGTTTCAATATACTGTCATTAAAAATGCATAACTACTATGGATAGGAGACAGGATACATATTAAATATAATTTTTAATGGCCTAAAAATGCTTTATGTGTGATTGTTATCATGTGACGTGGCACGAGGAGTAGAGGAGGGGGGGACAAGATAAGCAAGGGTGACCTGGTCTGGGAAGAAGAACAGTCTTACTGTAGTCGCGCACTTGGGATGCCGACCTCTAGAGAGAAGGGAGAGGTATTCAGATCAGTGTTGGTTTTCACTTTCTGAATGTTGTGGAGGCACAAGCCAACATTTGGTGATTGCCCGGTGACCCTCACGTCTTAGTTTTTAGTTACGCTCACACTAAATGACTGGTATAACCCAGGTAAATAATGGGAGGAGGGTTTGACATTGATCAAAAATTTGGATACCACTCCCGCAACTTGTGCTATGAATACCACTATACTATAGGGTACTTAATATAATATATTAAAATATATAAAATATTTGCAACTTTGTGTTGATCTAGGCTTACCGTGTAAAGTGGGTATTGCATATTTCATATGGGCTATAACATGTTTTGACTGTCTGTATAAAATAAAATTTGCTTGATGTCTACACTAGGCTATGGAATACTGCATTACTAACATATAATGTAATTTAAATGATGTGTTAAGTTAGGTTGGCAAACCCTGTCGGGGTAGATAAGGCCGTGCACAACAGCCACACCTGCACGAAGGGTCAGCAAATCAGAATGTCTGTTCTGAGTATAGCTGTGTGAGATTGTGTGCTGTAGTCAGTGCATAATTGCCAAAGAGATTTCCTTTGATAAATGAAGATGAATCAGAATGATAAAACAATCCAACAATTCACATAGAGACTACATTACTGTCAAAGAAAAGTGCGGCATCAGGGCCTGCTACGGAACCCCGTTTCGTCAAAGATATTACAGCCTCTAGGATGATGGTGCTGTTATTGTGACTAGAACACTAAAGTCTGTACCACCATCTCCTGTGATGAACCAGAGGATACATAATGCGCTTTGTTTTTTTTGCTGTTTATGAAAATGACAGCTTTTTTTTCTTTGGATACAAGCCAATCCTTTTTATCTTGGTCATCAAAGAACCGCAAAGAAGATCAGCCACTAAGTGGTGACATTGGTATACACTTTTCTTGAGCACAGGGGGGCTTGCTCAAGACATCATAGGAACGATGAGCAAGCTCTATGAACATCTGCTGAGAAGTCAGGTGTTCCTTTGTTTAATGATTAGAAAAAATGGTGTCTCGACAAGGACAAACGTATACGTTTGTTCACCCCATAGCATGTGACATTCACACATATATATGACTAAATATCACAACAGTTAACGTGCCTTAGTAAAAACTTTTTCAGAGCAGCATGCTATTGCCAGCACCACAGTTGCCCTCACCTATAGATGCAAGCATCATGTGACTAGGCTAGTCCTTACTGGACTGGCCAAGGTTAGTTAATCTTGGGGAAAATCTGAATACATGAGATACTATTGATTATGAATACTTGGTAACCTTGGAACAACTAAATACGTTAAGAATGCTCGCTACAGCTAGAGCGCTCAAAAAACGGAAGTATTTAGTATGTATTTTGTGTTTTACAATATTCTGACAGGTTTAAGTTAATATTTACATTTAACAATTGCAGAACATTATTTCGCCTGAAAGATGTGCAGGGCTCGCGCAACTGCCCCATGCTCCAGTTTGTTCCAGGGAGAATGTTCCAGCTAGGCACCAGATGCAGTATGGAGAATGTGTTCTACGTCTGGTGCCAACGTGGGTCCTCCTTTCTTCCGACGCCTTCTCCCTCCTTCTTCTCTTCTGCTCCTCTCAGCCTCCTGCTCTCTTCTTCAGCCTCCTTTTCAGCCTCCTGCCTCTCTTCAGCCCCTTTCAGCCTCCTGCTTCCCTCTCAGCCTCCTTTCAGCTCTGCCTCTCTTCAGCCTCCTTTCAAGCCTCCTCTCTCTCTTCGCCTCCCAGCCTCCTGCTCTCTCTTCTGCTCCTCTCGCTCCTGCTCTCTCTTCAGCCTCCTTTCAGCCTCCTGCTCTCTCTTCAGCCTCCTTTCAGCCTCCTGCCCTCTCAGCCTCCTTTCGCCTCCTGCTCTCTCTTCAGCTCCTTTCAGCCTCTCGCTCTCCTTCGCCTCCTCTCGCTTCCTGCTCTCTCTTCTGCCCTAGCCTCCTGCCTCTCTTCAGCCTCCTTTCACCTCCGCTCTCTCTCAGCCTCCTTTCAGCCTCCTGCCTCTCATCTTCAGCCTCTTCCCTCCTGCTCTCTCTTTCAGCCTCCTTTCATCCTCCTGCTCTCTCTTCTGCCTCCTCTCCTCCTCTGTCTCTCCTTCTGCCTCCTTTTCAGCCTCCTGCTTCTCTCTTTCTGCCTCCATCAGCCTCCTGCTCTCTGTCAGCCTCTCTCAGCCTCCTCGCTCCTCCTACTTCTGCCTCCTCAGCCTCCTGCTCCTCTTCTGCCCCTTCAGCCTCCTGCTCTCTCTCTGCCTCCTTTCAGCCTCCTGGCTCTCTTTCTGCCTCTCTCAGCCTCCTGCTCTCGTCTTCACCTCTCATCCTCCTGCTCTCTCTTCTGCCTCATCTCATCTCCTCCACAACACGGTCTTGATCATCTCCCTTTATGCAGCCGAGGCAGGTGTCACAAGACGACAACAAGCTATTAAACTTAAAATGAAAGGTATTAGCTAGTTAAATAAATTTGATATAAAGCGGTCAATGTGCAAAAGATGAGGTGACCAGAGTCTTACTTGTTATCAGAAGGTTAAAGTGGGATTTGGCAAGTGGGGGAACCTTAACATCAAGTGCGTTTGGAAAAACATTGTATTGATTAGTAACTTAAAAACATAATTGGATATGTCAATGTAAGCTTGCTACCTTTTTTTGCTATAGTTTTGCTAAATGGTAGGATCACTGACCTAAACTAATCAGTCTAATACAAACCTCATATATTGCTTTTTGTTTTATTTGTCATTTTTCAGAATGCAGAAACACACCGTCTACAAAAGATATTCCTTATAATGCATCGTTGATAGAAGACTTGTTATTTGTTAGTACTTTCCCCATTGTTACTTCTGACTCTTTAGTGCCTTGGTGCAGTCAATAACAACATCAGGCTAGAATGTTGCCTCTACCTGCATCCATCTGCATTAAAGAACACATATCACAAGCCAGCCGCTGTAATATTGGACCAGAGCCTGCGCAGATCAGGGTTGAGCTTTAGGACCAAGGTCTTGCATATATACTGACAAACTCATCACTAGCAGACCTCATCTGTTATAAGGTGAACACCCTTTCTGTAGCATTCAAAATTACAGAACCATCTTTGAGAGAAAATGTATGACTTTGATGGCTTTTATTGTGTACTTTGATGTTTGGCCCATGTTCCATCTGCTAACATGAATCTATTTTCATATGAACTCAATGTCCGTGAAATCCAGTACAAAATGGCCCAGAGTTTTCCTTGCACGCGTGTAGCCCACACAGGACATTGTACAGGCACCATACCTTTCACCCGTTAATGTCCAGACATTGTATGTGAATGCCAGCTATGAAGGGAGTGTTTTTATGACTAGGGACATTTAGTGCTATGTGTTACACACTTCCACAGAAATGTAATTCTTCCATATGGACCCCGACTGATAGTGTTTCAGTAACTCGCAACAAAGATGTATACTGTAGCGCATACTTCAATACATTTTCAGGAAAATGATTAATAATTTGACATATTGAATTATGCTATAGAAGACACTGTGCCTTTTTCAGAAATGTCCTTAAAAAGTTATTACAACCATTACTTCCCTTCTACTAATCTACTTTTGTCTGTCTTCTTTGTTTTGGGAAAAGAAGAGACAAAATAAAGTGGACACCTTGCTCAACATGGTAGGTCCTTACTAGTGTCTTGGACTGGAAACAGGTTTATTAGTGCCATACTGTAGTTACAACATCTTCTTATTTTGTACATTTGTTAAAGCATGTTCTCAAAGACTTTTGTTGTTTAATTGTGGAATTCTGTATTGTAGCATGAAATTAGACAAGGACATGTTCCACGTCACAGCTGTGAGGTTATTCTTTTAACTTTTATTTTGTGTTTTGTCTTTAATTTACGGACAGTGCAAAGTGTGGGACGACACCTGGGAGCCAGCCACAGACTTTCATAGAAGAAGCAGTGTTCCTGTCCTGTGGAACTCCAACTTTGTATATATCACTCTTGTTTTAGAACAGTTTTTTATGTGACCTTGACTCAGAACGCATCATAAAACATTCAACACTGTTGTAAAACATTGCAAACTGATTGCTCAAACAATAATAACTAACGAAAATCAATAGCTCATTTAAACAAAGCGCACAGGAAATGAAAGTCTTGTGCTTTGTTTTTTGATTAGTCACTAGACACTTCGCCTTGACCAGGTACGTAATGAGGTAGTAGAATACTATGGCCTTGTCCTGAGCGGAATCTAGCGCACAATATATAATGCATCACATGCAGAGCAGGTCAGTGCACAGCAGGTTGCAGGAATGAACATCTGTAGGGATAGGGCCTTTGGATCAGATGGTAAGACCATTGCATCCTGCAACTCATTAGTCACAGCAGTTCTTGCAATGCACACTTAATTAAATAATTTTTTGGTGTACAGAGGCTGTTTTACTGTTTTTTTTTCTTAATATCTGCACGTTTTTAATACCTAATGTATTTCAGATGAAGCATCTTTTGTGGCAACAGCAGGTTCTTTCTGCCAGTCATGCTGCAGCAGAGAAGCTGTATACAAATTTGCAATTATTAGTTTTTAGGCCAATAACCAATGTTTCAATCAACATTTTATTCACAGGTGCATTGCCATGGAAGCTGGATTGCTTTGTTGTTAATTGCTATTTTAGTAATTAAAATTTATTTTTAACAATTACACCGTACAGATCAACATTTTTTCGATGTTGTCATGGTATGCCTTTTCTTAATTTTAATAATAACAATTCATCTTAACCGGTGAAATTATAACGGTATGCTGTAAGACAGAACGAGCAAGGCGCATTAAAAAGCCGACATCCCGAATAGCAGAGAATTGGACAGCTATCAGCAGGTCTTATTTAACGCTAGTTGGCTTCAATGTTCACAATATTTAATCAAGAGGTTTTGTCACTAGCAACAACACGTTCTCAGTTTTGTTGCAGTAAGTTAGAACCGTTAATATATATTTTTTTTAACAATTAGTTACGTACTTCGTAAGGCATAGTCGTACCGCTTGATGACTAGAAAATATACTATAACATATATTCGAAATATTGAGTTTTTTGGCTAACGTTGCATTTGCGGATTCGAACAATAAAGATAATAAAACAGTTACATGTATTTTGTCTCTGCTTGTTTGCTCGCCGCCTGCCGGCGGAATCTGATGGAATGAGCCCCATTCACGCAGAACGCAGAAACACAGGAGCCGAAACGATCCAGCGCACCCAGCCCTAAAGAACTACAAGTACATTGGCTTTATGCATGTTGTAGGGCTATAGTGGGAGTTGTAGTTTTTTTTTAACATATTGGTTAGTTCTCCATAAGTAGAAAGTTGCATTGTAAATTTGGATGCTATAAAACTGGTCTATGTGTGTAGCCCTACTACACAGCTGTTCCTATTTGTTGCCCCTACTATAACACTGGCCTATGTTGTACCCTACTATAGAGCTGTTCCTATGGTGTAGCCCTACTATAACAGCTGGTCCTATGTGTGTACCCCCCTACTAATACCAGACTGGTCC
This sequence comes from Etheostoma spectabile, assembly GCF_008692095.1. NCBI lineage: Eukaryota > Metazoa > Chordata > Actinopteri > Perciformes > Percidae > Etheostoma > Etheostoma spectabile. Next base: position 714,783 of record NW_022605576.1, on the reverse strand, counting down.
TATGTGTTGTAGCCCTACTATACAGCTTTATCCTGTTGTGTAGCCCCTACTATAACAGCCGGTGCCTGTTTGTGTAGCCCCTACCTATACAAAAGCTGGTCCTGTGTGTTAGCCCCTACTATAACACTGGTCCTGTGTGTGTAGCCCCTACTATAACAGCTGGTCCTGTGTGTGTAGCCCCTACTATAACAGCTGGTCCTATGTGTGTAGCCCCTACTATAACAGCTGGTCCTGTGTGTGTAGCTCCTTCCATAACAGCTGGTCCTGTGTGTGTGTGTATCCCTTCTAAATGTCTTTGAAGGTTCCCCAGATCTTTGCACTTGTTTGGTCTGCTGCTAGAACTCTGGTGTTGCATCTCTC
>NW_022605576.1:708862-714398 GCF_008692095.1 Etheostoma spectabile | reverse complement strand
GTGTTATGAGCGAGACTTAGTGTTTTTTGCTGACCCCTGGTGTTTTTTTGGTGTTCTGTGTTTTGTTAAGTTGATCATGGTGTTTTTTTTAACTACCCCGACCATTTAAGAACCGAGAGTTGGTTTTTTTTAAATTGAAGTCGTAGGCAATAGGAAGAAAATTGAAATTATAGTTAACCCGACTATCGGACAGTTTATAATGCCTATAGCTCGTCAGTTTGACGCAATTCCGCCAAAACTTCTGGCTGAAAACCTATTTATAGGGCAACGTTAAACTAAAACGTGCTGTTAAAAAATGAGGGACTGTTATTTTGCCCTCTCTATGTGTTTAAATGTTATATAACACATCATTTATTATGCTTTATTTTCCATTCCTATTGGCCAGTACTTCCCGAGATCTGAACGTCATGTGTCCCCTTGTTCGTCTATATTTATACGAGGACGGGGCCTCATTAAAGTCTATAGGGGAGTTCCCTGCACGTTAAATATTACTTCGAGGGGGTGCCCCATCACGTTGAAAATGTTACGGCCACGGGTTCAGGCTGATCAGAAGCGGTCCTACTGTGACGAAGCTGGGGAGTTTATCTTTTTTTGTGGGTGGGGTGAGATACGTTGTGTTGGATGTCGGACATGTTGAATAAATTGAAATTGAAAAAAAAATGGAATACTTGCCCCAAAGCTAATCCCAGTGACTCTCTCAACCACACACTCCCCACGCACACAGCCACACAAACCCACACACACCCACACCCAGCCAACCACCCGCCCGCCCGCACGCCACAGAAAATGTAAAAACATCACTTTAAGGTGCTATCTGTCTGCAAGTCCTGAGGGTTGGTGGGTGGGGGGGTTGCAGTGTCTCATGTCTCCGTTGTGGTTGTTTGTACAGTAGGTATGTGATCAAAACGAGAGACAAAGGCTACTGCGAAGGCTCTGTGTAGAGCCTGTGTACTATTATAAATCAGCCTTAAGTGTGTGATTATCTCCAGCCCCAGAAACTTGAATCAGTCTCTAAAAGCTGGAATTGAACATTCCTGTTTTTAATCTGTTTTAGGGAGGACCTCTGAAACACTCAGCTTACAGCATCTGAGGAGACGCCTAGCCATCTCTATCAGCTAATGATTAACTCAGTCAACACTACATACTGTACATCCTACCATCTGCTGCTGAGTCATCACTTACAAACACTGGAAAAAGCTCAGGACCAAGAGAGACTAGATGACAGAGTTCTGTTTCACCAAAGCAATGTTTGTGAAACCGCTTATATTTCATTTTAGGTCTTTTAGTTCATTTGGACCAGATGTCCATTTCTGTCCTCTGTCTCTGTGTTGGTGTTCTAACCTCTAGTGGATTTCTGAGGACTATGGTTACCTGGTCCTCAGATATCTGCAGGGTAAAAGCTAGACTATCTTCCCAATGTCTGAGGACTGCAGGTAGACCTGGTCCTCAGATCTCGCAGGTAAATCCAGACAGCTAGCTAGACATCTGTCCAATCTGAGGACTATGGTTACCTGGTCCTCAGATCTCTGCAGGGACCTGCAGAGATCTGGACAGGTAACCATAGTCCTCAGATTGGACAGATAGTCTAGCTAGCTGTCTGGATTTACCTGCAGGATCGAGGACAGGGAACCATAGTCCTAGATTGGACAGATAGTCTAGCTAGGCTGTCTGTGTTTACCCAGAAGACCTGAGGAAGGTAACCATAGTCCTCAGATTGGACAGATAGTCAGCTAGCTGTCTGGATTTACCCTGCAGAGATCTGAGGACCAGGTATAACCATAGTCCTCAGATTGGACAGATAGTATAGTATAGTAGTCTGGGGAGTCCTTAGTTCTTTTTTCCAGCATGTTCCCTTGGATCAGAGAGGCTCCAAAATCAGGGTAGAAGCTATCGCCATGGTCCCGCTACACGTTCTGTGATGCCATGTTCAACATGCTACACTGCGGTGCCCTGCACGTCCTGCTACTCCTGCTGTGCTTGTAATGCCGCACAGAGTCCTGCATGCCATGAACTACTACAAGAACTGCTACAAACTTATTTTACTATTTTTGTTATTTCCACTCTTCATCTAACCCCAACCGGCCCGTCGACACGCCTACCAAGAGCCTGGGTCTGACCGAGGTTTGCCTAAAAGGAGTTTTTCCTCGCCACTGTCGCACTGTTGCTTGTCGGAGGAGATACTAGAATGTTGGGTCCTTTTAATTCTGGAGTGTGGGCTGTATAGTGTCTTGAGATAACTCTGTTATGAATTGATACTATAAATAAAAATTGAATGAAATAGTCTAGCTAGCTGTCTGGATTTATCTGCAGAGATCTGAGGACAGGTACCATGTCCTCAGATTGGACAGATAGTCTAGCTAGCTGTCTGGATTTACCTGCAGAGATCTGAGGACCAGGTACCATAGTCCTCAGATTGGACAGATAGTCTAGCTAGCTGTCTGGATTACCTGCAGAGACCTGAGGACCAGGTAACCATAGTCCTCAGATTGGACAGATAGTCTAGCTAGCTGTCTGGATTTACCCTGCAGATATCTGGGACCAGGTAACCATAGTCCTCAGAAATCCACTAGAGGTTAGAACACACCACAGAGACAGAGGAAGAAATGGACATCGGTCCAAATGAACTAAAAGACCAAATGAAATATAAGCGGTTTCACAAACATTGCTTTGGGAAACAGAACTCTGTTCATATAGTCTCTCTTGGTCCTGAGCTTTTCCAGTGTTTGTAAGTGAGACTCAGCAGCAGATGGTAGGATGTACAGTATGTGTGTTGACTGAGTTATCATTAGTGATAGAGATGGCTAGGCGTCTCCTAGATGCTGTAAGCTGAGTGTTTCAGAGGTCCTCCTAAAACAGATTAAAACAGGAATGTTCAATTCCAGCGCTTTAAGGACTGATTCACAGTTTTGGGGTGGAGATAATCACACATTAAGGTGATTATATAGTACACAGGCTCTACACAGAGCCTTCGCAGTAGCCTGTGTCTTCGTTTTGATCACATACTCGTACAAACAACCACAACGGAGACATGCGACACTGCAAACCCCCAACCACCAACCCTCAGGACTTGCGACAGATAGCACTAAAGTGATGTTTTTACACTTTTCTGTGGCGTGCGGGGGGCGCGGGTGGTTGGCTGGGTGTGGGTGGTGTGTGGGTTTGTGTGGCTTGGTGCGTGGGGAGTGTGTGGTTGAGAGCGGCACTGGGATAGCTTTGGGGCAAGTATTCCATTTTTTTTTCAATTTCAATTTATTCAACATGTCCGACCCCAACACGTCTCAATCCAAGTCGTAACATGTGGGACGCTTGGTCAGGCAACCATTGGCGTAACATTCAACGTAAATGGGGCACCCCTCGAAGTAAATATTTAACGTGAAGGAACTACTATAGACTTAATGGAGCCCTTCTCGTAAAGATAGACGACAGCGGACCCTGAGTTCAGATCTCGGGGCCAAACATAGACTGACTCTCTATTTTCTCTGTGAGTGGCCCAAATAGGAAATAAAACAGCGCAAATAACTGATAGTATAGAAATTTAAAAAATAGGAGCGTGGCCAAACATAACAGCTCCTCCCTTTTACCAGCCGTTTTTTAGTTTACGTATGCTCGATAAATAAAGGTTTTCGACAGAGTTGTGCGGATTATTGCGTAAAACTGACGAGCTATGGCAGATACACTGCGATCGAAAAACAAAAAAACACAAAAAACAAAAAAAAAAAAAAAACAACACTGTCGGATAGTCGATTATTAATTATTTTTGTATTTGCAATAGCTTCATTTAAATATGGTTTAAATGTTTAAAGTTTAGAACCGCATTGATTATTTCTACGGGCTGAATCTTAGGTTTTCTATGTGAATAGCGGTGCGCCAAACCCTCAGCCACCCACGCGAGCGGCATCTTGGCGCGCGTACCGACCCCCCTCGGAAGAGCGCCGCGCGCGGCGCTTCAGCTTGCTCATTGCGCGACAACAGAGTGCGCCAACCAGCTGACGCCAAGAACGCCAAAGATGGACCTCGTGCGAGACCCTGAGCCATGTGTTCCCTACAGCACACACGGCTGGGACACCCCTCGAATCAGGCAGTCTGCACCGCGTTTCCACTTGTAAGAATACAGAAGAGACATATGAGGGAAAAGTTTCCCACCGCTACAGTTAGTGCTTCAACTAGTGGTAGTTAAAAACCCCTTCAAGTGCGGATAGCAGGTCTAATTGGGACGATGAATGAGTGTAACAGCGTTAGATAAAACTACTAGCTAGCTCCAACAAGTGAAAATACAGTAACGGTCGCACGGAACGGTTACGTTAGCTGCGTTAGCCCATCAAGGGTTCTTATGCAGCTTTATTGCAAGATAATAAACTCATAAGGGTAAAATTCATGGTATACACTAAGCAGGCTAAGGTCATACTTTGAAAAAGCCATACCCTAACTTTGATTGAAAATTACTATAACAGAGATTAACTGTTTGAAGCCTTCTACTATTGTGCTATTCAGGAATGTCTACAGTAAAAGAAACTTGATAAAGTGTAAAGTTTACTCTGCTATCGTATTCTCTCTATTCCCTATTTCAACATGTGCTTATGTATTAGCCATAACGTAGATTTCCTCAAATATTGGCAGACGGGGGGGTTGGGTTGGTGAAGGAGTGGCAGCGAAACAGTAAATTATGTTGTGTAAGACAGTTACAAAATTGCAGTTTGTCTCTAAATTTCAGTAAGTTATAATCACACGGTAATAAATCAGTTAAAGGTCCAGAGGAAGTTTTACCTCTGCAATTAAGCTAATTTTCCTAAGTTGGCGGGGCTTACGGCATATTAATACTTTTTTATAAGGTAAGATATTACAATTCCCGCCACAGATACCAATGACATGTTGTTTAAATTCGGGCTTTTGCAAAAGTGCCCAAATTGTATCTATTTGTGTTTCAAATCAACTTTATTCCTTTGTCACTGAGAAAGGATAAATTAGCGGTTCTTTTGCGTAAATGAATAGAGCTGAATGTATTAATGCTGCCGTTGGTTTATTTATGGCGTCAGTAAAAATGCAGCTGTGTTAAACCTTAATGCCTTATTTTAATATCACAGTAAAACTAATCTATCTTTATTCTCATTTGCAGAAAGACAACCCAAAATGCAAAATCCGTTGCCCTACTGCCAGGTCCAAAAAGTGCTCAACAGAAAAACCTGTTTGCTGCCTTTTTTCTTCCAATAGCCGAACAGGAAGCCAAAAAACCACCACTAGGCAAAAGTAACAACCTCCCAACCTGGGCTATCAATTAAAACACACACAAAAAATATGGCCAGATTTCGATGCTGCCCCCAGGGCGGTCGTTTTCATAGTTCTAAATTGTAGCCGTTGGCTTCAGCTACTTATATAATGTCCCAGTCGCCAGCTGGGCATGCACATATAGGTGCGTATCGGGGTGTATGATATGCTCCCCCACTGTTTCTGATTCCTTTCTCGTTTTATTTGTTTCCCACCCCCTTTCCACTGAATCTTTTCCTTTGCGATTTTGTTGGTGTCCTTACTCGCGCTGGGC
>NW_022605576.1:703345-708837 GCF_008692095.1 Etheostoma spectabile | reverse complement strand
CTCTGCAGGGTAAATCCAGACAGCTAGCTAGACTATCTGTCCAATCAGAGTTTTCTGCATGACTAAAACTACTTCTGAACGTACACATGTTCCACCTGAGGCTCTCACATGTAGCGAGGCTTGTGGCTTATACTGTCTGTTTTTAAGTCTCACAGACAAATTCACAAAGACATGATTGTGACGGCTGAAAGCACCCTGAACCGCACATCACATGCATCCGCTATCCTCCCTGTCTCAAGGTCCCATTCTCAAAAGATATTGCACTAATGGTACAACAGATATTTGATTGCAGTTTTACCGTTTTGCATCTGATTGCATGTGGTATGTAAATGATGCAGTTGCACCAAGAACATGGTCTGCAGAGAGGAAATAAAAAGAAATGTTCAGACTGCGAGCTACGGGTCCTGACCGACCAGGTGCAGAGACATTCCTCAAACCTTCTGGCAAGGAACTTAAACGTGGCGGAGATATAATGTCTGAGTCTCGCAGGGCCGTTGGTGTTATGAATGCGCTCCATTAGCACCAACTTTCTGAAGACGCTAATAATTTCCCTGTAACTGAGTGTGGCTGGTAGCGCTGCTCTTTGTGAGTTGGACTGTTTTTGCAATGAGCCTCATTTGCATTAAAAGGTGCCAATAGTGCGCCAAATGTCTGCATATTACCTCATTTAGTGCACATAGCACAGGAGCACAGAGGCGCTGTTTTGCGTGGCAGTGCAGTTGCCTGTTTTGCTTTCATAATTACCTGTTTAAAAAAATTATATATATATATATATATATATATATATATGTGCAGGTTTAGCAGCCGCAGAAGCTGCACAATCTTCACAATCTTTGGTGAATTTGCCTGTGAGTTTCTGTTGGAGCAGCTGATATCAGCACAGAACAGAAAAGATATCTGACGTCATTTAATACTGGATCAATCTGGTTGAGAAGTAGATTATAACATTTATTTTGAAGTGGTTATGTGGTTCCACGGGATCTCAGATGTGTCAAAAGTGTTGAAAAAGATTCCTGCTTTTCATACAGTGAAGTGAATTGATGGCATTAAACCCTTCGGACTGAAAATATACCAGGTAGCACATCTGTTCATCTCGGCCTACTCTCTCATTTTACAACCACAGGTATTAACAGGCTTTAGCAAGATCTACTTTAATGCTGAAAGGAAAACAAAATAAATGCAATATTTGTCGGATTAATATATTTCATATGAACACACACTATTTTATTGTGTCTAGTTCTGTGACATTGAGTCACATCTTCATACTCACCCTTTGTGAGTGCGTGCGTGCGTGCGTGCGTGCGTGTGTGTGTGTGTGTGTGTGTGTGTGTGTGTGTGTGTGTGCGCGCACACACACACAGGGAGTCTGGGTAACTTTCAACTTTGAGACTGACTGGGTTGTGCATCACACTGCAGCATTGTGGCGACGCTGGCACCTAATCAAAGAAGAGGTGCATTGCTTCAACCCTGCTCGCCCTCCAACACACACACACACACACACACACACACACACACACAACACACACACAGGTGGATCAGACACACTCTACAAGCATGCATGCTTACACTGCTCCAATGTGTCTCTACAGCAGATCATGGCGTTGTTCAAAGCAGGAAAACTGAATTTGATTCATGCTCTAATAAGCGATTTTGGACGTCCCTCTGTGTTCCAAAAGCTGACAGGAGGGGGGGGGGGGGAGTTTAGCTAGCAAGTGTAACGCGTCTGTAAAAACACAGATTGCGCAAATGTCCACATTCGTGTTGCAGAAAGTAGGACAGCGTCGGAACCATGCGCTGTGTGGCGGTGTGAGTCACACGACGCCTGACCAGACCCCTTTGATGCTTGTTAAGAAACGGGCCAGTCAGCATGTGGAGCCTCACACCGCTCCTCTGCTTGGCTGAGGAGGAATGAGAAAGGAACGGCAACATCTCAAACAACAACTTGTGTGGCGTGTCTTTCTCAACCGCCGTGACACCTCGTCGCCCATTTTCATGAATGTCTTCCCGTTAAACGCGCTTCAAAGCCTCGGTTCAATTAGTCGGCAGCAGCACAAACACTTGACAGTGATTGGAAAAGCTGCTATTGTTGCCTCAGCAAATACTGCATCCTGGAGGCGGATGTGTGTGTGTTTGTGGTGTGGCGAACACCTCTCTCAGTGTGTGTGTGTGTGTGAGGGAGTTTTCTGACTAAGCGCCTGTTTGGTAATTTAGTGTGACAGAGGGCCGGGCTCTCGTAGGAGGAAAGCAATTATTTCTGTTAAAGCCCTTCAATCACTGAGACTTAAAGCCTGGCCGGTTTGGTTAAGAACAGTATGAAGGGACGGTGGCACCTGGGGGGCCCCACACTGTGGGCCCTATTTTAACAATCTAAGTGCACGGCGTGAAACGCCCGGCGCAGGTGCATTTAGGGCGTGTCCAAATCCACTTTTGCTAGTTTAACAGCGGAGAAAAAGGTCCGTACGCTGGGCGCATGGTCCCACAGGGTTAGGGTTAGTGTCTTCATTAATCAGAGGTGTGTTCTGGGTAACATGCAGTCAACCAATCAGAGGTCCTCTCCCATTCCCTTTAACAGCCAGGCTCGTTTGGACCTTGGAGCATTGCTATTATGATGGAGGAGTTGCAGCGTAATATTTTCATTTTTAACCTTTTGCATGTGTGTGTGCTGCCATGCGTCCCTGTGTGTGTAACAAGTATAGTGTGCACGTGCTGTGCACGAGCCTAGGCACATTATGCTAATGCACTGTCAAAATAACAATGAAATTCTGCATTATTGACTTTGAGGACCTTTATACAGTGTCACACAGCCTTTGTCATTCCCTCTGAAACATGCCCTGCCTTACTGTATCAATGTATCAATTCAACATGTTTCACCTGCAGTGGACAAACGGATCAATTAACCAAAACAGCCTTGGAGCAACTTGAGCTTGTAATCAGTTAGCTAACCATTCCCTCTACATGAAGAGTTCAATAACGTAGGGGGATAGCAGTCAGCGGAAGGGTCAGGTGTAGATTGGCCGGTAATAGAGGAGTTGCACCCTGCGGTCATTCATCCAAATACAGAACACTGACTTCAGAGCAGCTGTAACCCATAGATAAGTAACAGTGTGCAGCTTTATGCTTCAATATCATTTAAAGTTTTATATGTACAGTTGTCATGGAGGGTGAATTTAGCTATAGCAATGAGCAACCAATCAATTGGAAGTTGCCTTTATCCAAAGCGGCAATAATTCACACAAACTATTATAATAATTATGAATCATATTTCTCTATATATCTTTATCAGTGTCTGTGTCCAAACCGGGAGCGGCAGATGGCTGCCCCCCAAGAGTCAGGGTCTGAACAGGTTTTTCCTCACCGCTGTCGCACCAAATGCCTGCTCTTGGGGGGAAAATGTTGGGTATTTTTAAATGATAGAGGGTGGTCTACTCCTACTCTAACTTGTTGTGTGCTGCGATAACTCCTGTTGTGATTGGACATCATAAATAAAATTGAATTCAGTAAATGCACTTCATGACGTCAGTAGCTGAGATGGTCTTTTTAATCGGCTCCACCTTCAGCGGTCTGCTGTGTCCTTCTAAACATCTTTTTTCTTCCCAGGAGTCTACACCTTTGGCCTCTTCACCGTTGACATCTTTGTGAACGCGGGCCAGGTGGTGACGGGGAACCTGGCCCCCTACTTCCTGACGGTCTGTAAGCCCAACTACACGGCGCTGGGCTGCCAGCAGGCCCTGCGCTACATCAGCCACCAGGAGGCCTGCACGGGGAACCAGGACGACATCCTGCGCGCCCGCAAGACCTTCCCCTCCAAGGAGGCCGCACTCAGTGTCTACGCTGCCCTCTACCTGGCTGTGAGTTACCCCCCCCCCATTACGGCTCTCACTCTGTGTCACATTCAACATACACCTATTCATGGTTAATTACTAGGGCTGGGTATTAAAAATCGATTTTCATTTGAATGATCATGATAAAATACTGAGATTGAGCTTTTAAGTCCAGTTCAGACCAAAGATTTATAACGAGAGGAGTCAAAACTTGCAAGGAGTCGGTCTGCAGCGGCCAATGAGACGAGACGGTGTATCATCTCCATAGCAACAACTCTCCGTACTTCCTTTTTAACTCTCATGCTTTTTTTTGTAGCTGGATATATCATTTATTTTGTCTAAATATCAATGTTGAGCGCGTTAGTGATAGTGAGATAGTGAGACGCTTGCTACGGCTACATTTTTAGTGATGAATCTGCAAAAACACGTTTTGTTTCTCTGACTCGCTACTTAACTTGACATATTTGATATTTTAGATGATGAAGGTGACCTTGTTTCTGACATGTCTGATCATCGGACTGCTTGGAAGCAGTGTAATGTTTAGGGCGGCCCTCTAATTGGTCGCTCGACTTCTCAGTCCTTTTGGTCTTAGCTGACTAAGCTTTCTTTAGTCGATTAGTCATTTTTATGTTTTTTCACTGTATGACTCATTTCTAAGAAAGTTCTGAGCAGATCTCTGGTACACATACAATCTGAAGTGGTGCTTTTGCATCGTTGTTTGTGGAGAAACTACAAATCTGTCAATTGAATCAACTACAATTAATCAACAAATTCATGAGTGTTAGTCGACTGAGAATTTCTTTAGTCGAGTCGACCGCCTTAATAATGTTATCATAAATGATATAACTTGGTTGTTAAACTCCAGGCTTGCTGATCCCCCTTCTTCCTGTCTTTATGCTAAGCTAAGCTAATTGCTTCATGGCTCTTGCTCCATGTTTAGATATGGTAGTGATATCAATCAGAACATCTCACTTTCAGAAAAATTACAATAGGCATATTTTGCAAAATGTTGAACATTACTTTAAATTGCCTTCATATCAAAGGCATGGGTATTTTGGGTGAAGCTATGCTAACAGAGAAGATTGCAGCCAAATGACAGTGGAGAATGAGTGTGTTGGTTTATAGGTGCTGAATGTCACTCAGGTAATGGCTCAAAAGATGAGTAAAATGTAAGTAATTCTATTTTCTAGTTATTGCACGGCTGCCAAGCCAGATTATACGGGAAGGCAGACCTAAGTAGCATTTTGCAATCCCAGTTCCCTCTCCCAAATGTCTCTTTTGTGTGAGTTTGAGAATGTTAGTGATATATTTATGCAAATAATATTCAGCCCAAACTGCTTATGCACACAGAATGCTACAACATCATTTTAAAAGCAGCTGGTTCAGCTGTTGACCCACCGGCTTCAGATCCAGTTCTTCAGTGAGAGGAAGGGGGTTGAATTCCAGGACAGCTCCCAGTTTCTGTTCAGTTTTCACTCTATTTTCAGTGAGAGATGCTATCACAATCTGCTCAGCTCTGAGTGGGAGTTGTTGAGTCTGTGTGGTTGGCTCAATGTGTGTCAGGACTTGAAAACAAACCTCAACCTTGATCTACAGTAAGTTTTGTAAGTGCTTCAACTAGGGCTGCACAATTAATCGAATTTTAATCGCGATCACGATTTGGACTTCCCA
>NW_022605576.1:703007-703279 GCF_008692095.1 Etheostoma spectabile | reverse complement strand
CGATCAAATTTGCGTGATTGAGCGATTATTTTTATAAAGCATCATTTCATAGAACGCTCCGGGTTTTTTGCAAAGCCCATCTCCCCTCCGTAAGCCGTCTGCTCGTGCAGCCAGTCAGAGTAGTTCACTGCAACAGATAGCAGTCGGTAATACGTCGGTCTCAAGGTTTACCAGTTTACCTTAAACGCAACACTTTGTCCCATTTGTTGTTTTCCAGACAACAGCAGTGACCGGTGCTAGTCTGGGCTAATAGCGTCTGTTAGCTGTTAGCT
>NW_022605576.1:701829-702555 GCF_008692095.1 Etheostoma spectabile | reverse complement strand
TCATAAAAATGCAGCGCAGTGACGATACAGACGTTTAATACACACGACGTGTGTATCCAGCATTCGACCCGTGCTGGACCCGTTCATAATGATCAGCCGTCTCTCTTGTGAATAGTGTCAAGCAGTTACCCAGTCACAGTAGCGGTTTACCAGCACACGCCCTCTCCAGTATAAATAGCCCTTATGTCGAAAATTAATAGTATCAATTGTTTGTGTGGTTAAAAATCAACAAATAATCGTTGTTTTGGGGTTGGAGGAACTAATCGCGTCAAAATTTTGATCAAAATAATCGCGATTAACATTTTGGCCATAATCGTGCAGCCCTAGCTTCAACATTCTGCAGCTGGGATCACCTTAAGAAGTTAGATGTTGGAGGTCAAAATCAGTGCTGAATGCTCAATGCGTCTTTAGAAACAGACGAGCTTTTGTGCATGTACTTTGGATAGTATCCTCCGTTGGCTAGCCATGCATGGACGTGGGAGTCTATGACAGGCACACACCCTGGTTACTTCTCCATCAGTAGAGAAGCAGCAGCACAGAGTAGCCAGGATGTGGGACGGATCAGGACAATTGGGATTAAACAATATTTAAGGACTCAACAAATCTGACTCTGAAACCCCAAGAATATACACTGCCGGTCAAAAGTTTGGGGTCACTTATACATTTCCATGCTACTCCCTTATAGACAGAATACCAGCTGATCTGAGTGTGTGTGTGTGGGGGGGG
>NW_022605576.1:695866-701819 GCF_008692095.1 Etheostoma spectabile | reverse complement strand
GGGGGGGTGGTGGTCTTTAATGCAATATCTACATTGCCCATTATCAGCAACCATTCATCCAATGTTCCAATGATATCATTTAAAAAAAGTAAAAAAAACATTGGAGAAGCCAAGAGACTGACATTTATATTTAAAAAACAACAACTGGGGTGCATGTGAAAATCTGAAACAATTTGACCAGTTTATTAAATAAATTGAATTACAAATGAAAATAAGTGGTGAACGCTAGAAGGGCGAAGGACTGGGTTTGTTTTTGGATTTGTGCATTTATCGTGCCTTTGCTGGAGGTGCCATTGTTCTGTACACGTGATACTGTCATTTAATTTGTTATAATTATAATATGATTATTGAATACTCAAAAAAACACCAACAAGAACTCCACACTCATGCACAGCTGGGCACTGTTTCATCTAAACAACAGTTTTAGTACAACAGAATCCTTCATATTTATCGTATTCTAGCTTAGGTTTTATATTTGAAGACATTTATGTCCATAGCAACAGTTTTTATGTAAATGATGGGACTTAGCCAGCTGAAGCGCGTTGGACCAACAGTCCTGCTGTTTATTAACTATGTCCGTTGTTATGTCCATCATGGGAGTTTAGCGTGTAGCTAACAGTTGGATCATCACTCTCATTAAATACCTTTTTAAAACCCGTCTTCTCTGTCTAAGAGAAGGCCCTGAATGGCCTTACCCCCCCTTACCTCTCTGAGCTGCTGCACCCCTACACCCCCAGCCGATCTCTCAGGTCAGCTGACCAGCTGCTCCTGACGGTGCCTAAAGCTAGGCTTAAGCTCAGGGGGGTGCAGCTCCAAACCTTTGGACTGGGCTGCCTCTGCACATCAGACCGGCCTCCTCTCTGTCTCATTTTAAAACTCTTCTTAAAAACTCCTCTTTCTTTGGACAGGTAGAGTAGATGATGATTTATGTGTTATGCCTTTATGTATATTGGTGGTGTGTGTGTGTGGGTGTGGTGTGTGGTGTGTGTGTGTATATATATATTATATATATAATATATATAATATATATACAGTGGTCTCCAAAAGTTTACATACATGCTTAAGTTGACTAAAAGAGGATAAAAAATCATGTTTTGGAAATTATTTAATACCTAAATTAAAAAATGAGGTAAATCCAACCTTTAAGGGACACCATTTCTTTGTGATGAATAAGCGATTGTAAATAAATAAATGTTCTTATTAAAATACAGGGTCATAAGTATACATACCCCTATGTTATTCCCATAGAGGCAGGCAGATTTTTATTATTAAAGGCCAGTTATTTCTGGTTCAGGATATTATGCATCCTGATAAACGTTCCCTTGGCCTTTAGAATTAAATGCCCCACATCATCACATACTCTCACCATGCTTAGAGATAGGCAGTGTTATTTCAGTTAGACTAATACCTGGTTTGATTTGCATTGAGAGATGATTTTATAGAAAGTATCCCATGCCTATCTCTAAGCATGGTGAAGAGTATGTGAGGATGTGGGGCTATTTTAATTTAACAGGCCAAGGGAACTTTATCGATGCATATATCCTGAATCCAGGAAATACTGGTTTAATAATAAAAATCTGCCCGCTCTATGGGAATTTAACATAGGGGATGATATACTATGACCCCTGTTTTTAATAAGAACATTTATTAATACGTTATTCATCACAAGAAAATTGTGTCCAAAGGTGGATTTTAACCTCATTTTTTAATTTAGGTATTAAAATAAATTTCCAAAACATGATTTTTTTATTCTCTTTTTAGTCATTAAGCATGTGTATGTAACTTTGAGACACCACCGTATATATATATATATATATATATATATATATATAAAGTGGATTGGATTGGAAGAGCTCAGAACTGGGAATGTGGCTGTGTAGTGTGTAATTAAGCCAGCCAGGGTGGGTTTTGTGAAGAAAAAAAAAATCAGATGGTAGTGGATGTTTTTTGATCATGCGCAACAAAACAGAACAATCAAAAAAATGAAATCCCTCTTTCAATACCATGAATAAATTGCCAACCGTGCCCAAACACTTATTAAAGAACCTCAATATCCAATGGAAAGGATTTGTCAAAATGAAATAGCACAACATGGTGTCTACATAAAAACAGTTCATTCGCTCTTTCCCGGGGAGTGTTTTAATCCAAACCATAGTCTTTGTCCTAAACGTAACGAGTCGTCTTGGTGCCTAAACTGAACCGCCATCGCCGCATGGCGCTCACCTTTTCTGTCTAAACTCCAGGACCACGGCCCCTGAAAGGACAGTCACCTGGCGGTGCTTGGAGCAGCGTCCTGCTAGTCTGTAGAGGCTAAATAGATTTGATCCTTCTATGACAATATGTGCCATACAGCGCTTTACTAAGTTTAAAATACTTCTATTTTGCATTGGTCACTTTGTCCCTACGTGGGCTAATAATAAATCAGCAGATGCAGGGATATGTAGACCAGAAAAGGGGAAATCCTACACTCCCCCCCCCTCCAGAAAATCGCACCATGTATATCAGCCACAGTAGTTTAAAGAGAAGAAACCTTCCCAGCCACTAATGCTGTGAGGTCAGTGAGATAACACTGAATGCTTCCACATCCTCTCCCTGACTGGGTCTTCTGAGCACTGGGCTGTCCCACTTCAGGTCTTACTGTGCGTGTAATCTCTCTGCTGTCTAATACGATTATCACATTTAACTCTCTGATTAGTTTCTCACTTGATGGTCTTATGTAAGGCGCAGTTATAGATCCCAGATACTGTCTCCCCGCACACATATCATATTTGAGCATGGCTGGAGGAATCTGCAGCTGAAGCTAGAGGACTCATCCAAAATCATCAGAAGATACTTTAGGATATGTTAGTAGGTCAGCATGTAAAGTATGACTATAAACAGTAGTAATCTTTTCCAAGCCTTTGGGTTCATATCTTTTGAAAAACACCCACAATGATTCAGAAATACAAGAAAACGTCCTGTGAAATCCAAACAAGTGACAGTGACAGGTTTCACGGAAGACGAAGCTCCAAATGGGTCATTCTTCATCCTGAACTCCCACAGAAGCCTGCCAGACCCAGGCGTTCCATTTTACATGTGAAGACTTATGCAAACAAGCAAACGCTGTAGGTGCAAACACACACAGTATGTCGCCTTCCCTTCTTTTTAATCATATCAGTGTACTTTGGTTTGATATTCTGTATACAAATGAAACAAAAAACTGAATGCTGTATACAACAAAATAAATAAATATTGTGTTGACGGAACATAAAGTCACAAACAAAATCCCAAGTCAGGTGAGGAGACGAGGAAATTGCAATGAAATATTAAAGAGAAAAATAGCACTTGGGGGAATTGAATGTGCAGGTAGTAAAATGTCTGCCACTCTTATATAATCCAGTTGCTGTACAGGCTCGGAGGGCCGGCTGAGTCCCACTGTGGGGGAAGACAGCCTGTCAGCGGTGTTTGGAGTGGTTTGAGATTAGTATGCACATTCAATCTCACATCTAATTGTTTGTTGTTCCTCAGCTTCAAACAGCCAGATGGATCTGTCACCACCTTGTCATGTTCACATTCCAGGAAGGCATTAAGGAAATAATATTCCATATTGCTCTTTCAAACCTCATAGTAAAATCACACAGTGATTGTACTGTGTGTACCGATGATGACCCTGATACCCACTGAAGCATAGTTATGAATATCTATGGGGCATGAGAATGACTGGATCTATGAAAGGGGACGGGGGGCCCAGGTTGTTGTACTACACAGCTGTTGATGTTGAATGTCGAGCGTTTGCTTTGTCTCGTAACTTGTCGTTGCTATTCAGATTTTTTGGCCAAATAGGTTTATCATTAGACGTTGTACTGACCTACACTGGGTAAATACAAGTCAAAGGGCTCCGTCCAGATGGGTTCAAAGTGCCTGCTTTACATTTCCCAAAGTTGGGAGCACAGGTCCGCATGTCTGACTCCACCACAGATTAAATCTTTGGAGTTATCGAGCTGTGATCTTCAACTTGTACTTATACGTTTAATCCAAAAAAAAGCATAAGGCTATATAGACATAAAATACTTAAAGACTTAAGTAGACCTTGAGGATTATGAGGTTCTGGTGCCGGTTCGGGCCTGGCCCCAGTGGCCAGGGTCAAATTAGGATCAACTCAAGTTGTCTCAGACTGCTCCTTTAACCTACGTGTTGGTTTAACACTAGGCCAGAAAACACCATACAGGAGTCTATGAAGACGGTTTGTTCTTTATCTTCTGCTGACCCTGGAGTGGTGGAGTCGAGCTCTCCGTATGCCCTGCACCTTACCTTTCTACCTATTAAAACACAGCTTCCTGGCTCTCTGATCTTCCCCATCTAAGAGTCTTTTACTAAGATCAAATTACTCCCCCAGTGTTCTGAAACTCCCTTTTACCTTATCAACCGAGATGGCATTCTCCCGGTCAGGAAGAGCAGAAGCCCAGGTCAGCCATGACTTCAAGGCTTCTACACAAAATAGATTTCCTACAACCTAAAAAGAGGAATACATCAGAAAATGGAAATAATTCCTAAATTTACAACAGTAAGTGTAGTTGCTTTTCAGCTTCTATTAGAGCTCGGTGAAGTTTCTCACTGAAAACTGAAATAACTTTTTTTGCAGTGCATTCTTTAACTTTTGTACAATAGAGTGTGAATGTCCTCACAAAAATAAAAACATATCTTCCTTTGTAGCCTTCCACCTCCCTTTGGTCAGCAGTCAGACATTCACGGAGGCTTGAATCCACAGAGAGTGTGACTCACTGTGGCTTTGTCCTTTCAGCAAATGAAAGCTTTTCCACAACGGCTCCCGATTCTAGCTGATGATCTGATTGTTTTGATTTTCTGTGTCAGAGAGCCGGCGTCTGCCCAAGTGCCCACGAGCGAAGGACGCGCGGCTTTGGACCATCAGCAACTCCCCACCTAATAGGGGAGAGCAGATTGCTTCTGTTATCTAGGTCATTTAGCAGAGGCCATTGTTTGTGTACAGTGCACGTGTATTCGTGCACGCACACACACACACACACACACCCTGCAGCTCTGAGGAGATGCTGCTACTCCTCTTCAAACTCTCATTGTGTCGGTCATTACAGCAGAGCCAGGGCCAAACACAGCCATCCAGCATCCGCTGCAGCGGGGATTTATCCAAATGGCGCTGTAATTACCCCATTCAGAAACCTGAAGACGGATTGTATGTTCTGGCCTGGATCTACTCTGTAAGGTCGGGTCATTTTTAGCTGCAACTAAGAGCAAGTATGAATGATTTGGCCCAAAAATGTCCCGGCATCCTTCTATTTTTTACCAACCCAGATGTTATTATTGTATCTTTGTGGCTCATTCCTATTGGCTATAAAATCCTTTTATCCTCTAGTTTCATTGCGAAAGCATCAGCTCACAACACGTTACACGGGTTTAAAACAAGTCCAGTTTACCACTGACGGCAGGTGAAAGGACAGCGAACACTGCCCACTGTAAATATTACATTACCACTCTTGCTGTAGTTGAGTCTACTTAATTTTGCATTGGAGTGGAGTTGCATAGGCTCACCTTGGTTTTTAAGAATATGAGTTTTAGCCAGGGAGTGGTTCAGGACTAGCCTGTTCCCTTTAGTCTAGCCGGTTAAACAGTTTATTGTATGCGTAAAATAATGTTGGATGTTACTAATAGGAAGTCCTACGTCATTGGAAGTCTTACTTAAAGAAACATGCCGACAAGATTAGCCAGGCCATGGGGGCTCTATCACTCTCTGACTGTAATGTTGTGCGACATCTGGGGGTCATTTTTGACAAATCTATGTGTTTTAACCGTCATGTGAAATCTGTGGTTCGTTCCTGTTTTTTCCATCTCAGGAACATTATTAAGATCAGATCTGTGGTTTCTAAAAAAAGAGACAGAGATGCTTGGTGATGCTTTTATTTCTTCACGTTTAGATTGTTGCATTGTAATGTACACTTGT
>NW_022605576.1:694118-695856 GCF_008692095.1 Etheostoma spectabile | reverse complement strand
CCTCCATGGACAAACTGCAAGTTGTACAGAATGCAGCAGCAAGACTTTTGACTAAGACCAGCAGGAGATCCACATTACTCCGGTGCTCCAGGCTCTTCATTGGCTACCAGTAGGCTTTAGAGTGCATTTTAAAATTGTAGTCACTACTTAGAGCCTTGCATGGTCAAGCTCCCTCTTCCATCCAGGATCGTTGCACACCCACATTCTGGTCTCTCTGAGGTCTTCAGGCCAGACCTTTTAACTGTCCCAGAAACACCTTTTAAAACCAGAGGTGATCGAGCCTTTGTTGTGTTGGCTCCATCTGGAACTCTCTCCCTTTAGCCTTGAGAGCCTTGGATTCTATGGAAACTTTCAAAAAACACCTGAAGACACAATGTTTTAGACAAGCTTTTAACTAGCAACATGGCTCAGTATTTTATGTGTTGCTGTTTTATTTGTTTTACTGTAAAGCACTTTGTGACCCCTCTTGTCTGTGAAAGGTGCGTTATAAATAAAGTTTACTTACTTTCTTACTTACTTACTTAGGGGACTTTATCTAATTCACCGTATCCCCCCGACTTAGATAACTTCATACACACCCATCTCATCTCACCACTAGCCTAGCTTAGCACAGATGTTGGAGGTAACTGGTTCCCAGGCCTGCACGATCCGGGGGGAAACAGGAATCATGATTTTTTGCTTAGAATTGATATCACGATTCTCAGCCATGATTTTTTTTTAACCATGGCAAAAGAAACAAATTGGCAGTACCACACATTTCTTTTGGCACCTATAGCACATTGGGCACTAGCACAAGGCTCCAATGAAGAGAAGGGAGGGCAGTGCAGGGCTTATTTTATACACGCTATGTTTAAACTCTCTGAAGAAAGAAGTAGCGTTTTTGACGCAGTTGGCTCGTAAAATTGAATGCAAATTTTAAAAAAAATCAAAGTTATTCAAAAATCGAGGCTGAATCGAGATCGCGATTTCATAACGATTAATCATGCAGGCCTACTGGCTCCAACTAGCCTACTGCTCCCAATAACGCCAACATGTCCCTGTCTACATGTTGTGATTCGTACAGTCACAAATAACAAGGTCACATGACACAGCCATCTTCTAACCGTCTACTAACAGGGAACTATATTCTCAGAAGCCGAAGCACTGCAACTTGGGCGGAGTGATCAGCGCAACACCTTAAAAGCACCGTTGTTCCTCTCTGCTCCTCACCGCCCAAGTAGCACAAGTAGCAGTGCTTCGGCTTCTGAGAATATAGTTTTTATAAATCCCAATAAATCGGAGTGTTCCTTTAAGACATTTTTTTAAACAAAAATAATTCTGTTCATAACACCACAGCTATCACAGAACAGACAAATTTGGAGCCAAGGTATCATGGTGTGTGTCGGTGTCTTTAGGCTACATTTACACCGCTACGTTTCGGTTTAAAAACCAAAACCTTCTGCTACGTTTCACTCTCATTCCCCTTGCTCTGGTGTTTCCCCCTCTCATTCCCCCTTGCTCTGGTGTTTCCCCCTTTCATTCCCCCTGCTCTGGTGTTTCCGAGCCCCTAAACTGAGACATTAGGAAACACTTTTGGTTATGAATCTGCGGGGTTGTGTTTCAGTCTCAACAGCCACAAACGGAGACCTTTGGGAACACCAACACTGACGCCAACCTTTTGCCTGTTGATGGTAACTACCATTTTTATTTATTTATTTATTTGATTAGGACAATGCACATTAATGAACATTTCTGTAAA
>NW_022605576.1:681056-694093 GCF_008692095.1 Etheostoma spectabile | reverse complement strand
CTTTAACTGCGCCAGTGTTAGCCAATTGGCTAGTTTCAACTGTAGTCCTACCTAGGAGGCATGTCTTTATGGTGGGAAGAAACCGAGCACCCGGAGGAAACCCACGCAAACACGGGGAGAACATACAAACTCCACACAGAAGGCCCGGAACGACTGGATTCCAACCAGAACCTTCTTGCTGTGAGGCAGATGCTACCCACTTAGCCACCGTGCTGCCCATCAACGGTGAACTCCACATCAACGGTGGAGTTCACATGCTGCCCCCTGTTGACCGGCACTGGCATGCTCACTCTACCAGAATGTTGATGAGATATGAGTTGGGTTGTGTTACTTTAACGAGATTAGTTCTTCTACTGGAGATAAAACACTGTGTCAAAACCCCACCAAACACATTCTCACTCTTCCATTGTGTAAAATTGACGCCTGGTCAGTACTTTTGGCTTAGTTATTCACGATGAAAGTCTCCAGCTTCGGACCTGGACGACACTCTTTGCCGTACTGAGTCGGACGTACGATTCCTGACATACAGCACTAAAATGGAGATTAGTTTAGGAGAAGATGGGGGTGGAGCTGCTGCTGTACTGATCGTTCAAACAGAACACTAAAAGGGGATTTTTTCGCTTAGTGTCTGACGCTGAGAGTAACTGACCTAGCGTCTGAATTTTACCAGTTGGTTCAAATGTAGGCTTAGGGTTAGGGTTGGATTCTAAAAGTCACATAATTCCATTTAGCATCTTTGAAACACGGGGGCTTCCCCCAAAACAGCTGTATGTTGTGAGGGTGGATCGTGGTGGTTGCACCGTGCATGGAGAGTGTGCATGTCAATGATCATTGTTGGGTATTGATTATACAATGTGTCATTTCTAGACTGAGCGAGTGTGTGTGGACTGTGTGTGTCTGGAGGAGTTCTCTCCAGCTGTGAGAGTCTGTTTTTCAGTTGGTTGCCGTAGTATTTTTAATCTGACAGTGTGGGCGCTGCTGCACTGCTCTCTGACATCTTTTCTTGGCAGTGTTGTTAGATCTGTCTGGTCAGCCATGTTGGATACCACTGCTTACATATTTCTATGCTCATTCAAACAGCCCAGATTACAGTGGGAGATACATTTGGATCAGTAGGGGTTCTCTTTCCAGCATCTGTTCCAATGCTTCTCCATGGATTATGGTCCCCCATTCTGGTTTCTCATATGGGAGATGTCACTCATCATAAGGTAGCATACTTTCTTAGGCTAATATAAACGCCTGGAGGTTTTTAATGAAGCTAACATTTGTGAAACCTGCTGGAATGTTGAAAATGAGCTGAGAGCCTTTGTAGGCTACAAAAAAATAAGTAACGTTTCCTCGATTACATCTTGAACCAGGTTTACTTTTACTTGAGTAGATTTTCATATGATAATTTTATTTCAGTAAAAGTTCACCGAGTACTTTTACTTCAGTGAATATGTTTTTCACGTTTTACTGTTTTTCTGTTTCCTGTTTTATTACTGCCACTCTCACAATGGCAATACCCACAATGCATGGCTGAAGTAGTGAAGTTCAATGGTTTTATTAGCAAGCTAAGAAACTCACTGGCAACAGTGTCTAAAAACGCAGGCAAAGGGAAATCCAGAAACAGAAATGGTCAAAATCCAGGAAAAACGGGTACTAAAATACCAGGACACAGGGAAGCAGACGATCTCACACCGGGGTAAGGGGAAGACGGGGAGACCATGAGACAAAGGTGCACACTGTGGGAAATCTATACAGAATGTAAAGCAAGACACCACAAGGGAGCACAGAGAACTTTTCAAAATAAAACGGAAACGTGACAGTTTTACTCTTTCCACCTCTGGTTCAATGATTCGAATCAGATTTGGGTTAAAGATTTCCTTGTGACAGCTAAGAAAATACAAACTACAATAATATGGTATCGGAAAAATACAATGTACCATTATATCAGAGTGGACCCCTCTGACAGGATCTGATACCATTCAAGATTAAGGTCGTATCGGGTTAACCGACCAATCTATATCATAGAACCAACTGACAAGAGCCCAGATCCGAGGTATCTTGTAATTCCCCCTGAATCGACCTGATGTCACCACAGCGGCGTGCGCTGGCTCCACAACCCCCCCCCACCCCACATCCACACACACACACAAACCACACACCACACACCATTTCAACTTGGCAAGATGGAGAGATTTGATGTCTGGAAACAGCGTCTAGCTGCTCAGCCCCATCTCCCCGGTTGAATTTTCATGTCGCCTCTCCATTTAGCTGACAGCCTCTGATGTAGTGAATTCAATGCCAACATGCTCTATGTCTGACATTTAATGGAAATAGTTGAGAGAGCTGCCTTCTCGAAACGCCTCCAAAGTGCTGTTTGCAAGAAATCAAGCCCTGCCTGATGAGGCTGAGGTCAGAGGACATCCAACGGAGAAACTTATCTGTGCCATCTCAGAGAAAATGATGTGGTGTCATGACGAGCATTCAAGGCTCCACAGGGAGACATTCTCTTGACCCGGTGAAGGCACACACACAACCACACACACCACACACACACACACCACACACACACCACACACACACACACACACACACACACACTACCACAACACACACACCCTACCACACACACACCCACAACACACACCACACAAACCCGGTCCAACCTGAGATAACGTTTGTACATTGCAACATATGCGGGCGCCAGAGCCATGGAAATGGCGCAGGAGATGCTTGTAAACACGACTGTCTAGTGACGAGTTAATCCAAGCAGAAGAATCATCACAGAGGACAAAGGTCAAGCACATCATACCCACAACAGCCACAGAAAAACAAAGACATTACACAGAAAATTGCAGAGCTCTTGTATAACTCGCTCACACTGCACAAAATCTATACGGGCGATGACATCATCACCCCTTGTAGTGATTGTTATGTGTGAGAGTCTCCGTTTTCCCTCCCTTGTCGTGTCGCGTTTACTTCCTGTCTTGCAGTTTTCTTTCTTCTTTCCCGCCTTTTTGTATTGTCTGCCCAGCAGACCCTGATTGTCCACCGCCGCCCTCCCAAACCGTCCCCCACCGTAGTCCTCGTTACCTTGTTTTATTTAATCCTTTGGTGTTGTCTCTGTCGGGTCGGATTGTTGTTTGCTGTTGTCGTGTTTGAGTGCTGTTCTATTGTTTTGTCGGCCGGTGAGTGTTGGTGTGTTCTGTTGTCGTGTTGAGTGCTGTTGTCGTATTGTGTTCTGGTTGTCCGGTGTTGAGGTGCTGTTGTCGTATTGTGGTTGTTTCGTTTTGGTCGTGTCGTGTTGAGTGCTGTTTCGTTATGTTTTTTCTGTGTGTTCGTGTTGAGTGCTGTTGTCCAGTGTAGTGGTGTCTGGTTGTCGTGATGTGGCTGATGTTGTCGTGTTGAGGATGCTGTTGTTGTACTTTTGTGTTCTTGTTGTTTACGTGTAGTGTGATTTTGTTGTAGTTTTCTTTTGTCCTGGTGATTTTTGTGATTGTGTTGTCTGTTGTCGTGTGGGTGGCTGTTTGTCTCTGTTGTTGGATTGTTGTATGTATGTTCTGTCTGTTCTGCTGTTAGTCGTGTTGAGCTGGTTTCGTTTTGAGTGCTGTTTCCGTGTTGTTCTGTGTTGCTGTTCCTTCTGTTGTCGTTTTGAGTGGCTGTTGTTGTATTTGTGTTTCTGTGTGCGTGTTGAGTGTGCTTTTGTTGTATTGTGGTTCTGTTGTCCGTGTTGAGTGCTGTTGCGTGTTGAGTGCTGTTGTCCGTAGTGTGTTCTGTTTGTCGGTTGAGTGCTGTGTCGTATTGTTTTCTGTTGTCGTGTTTGAGTGCTTGTTGTCGTGTTGAGTGCTGTGTCCGTGTTGAGTGTCTTGTTGTCGTATTGTGTTCTGTTGTCCGTGTTGAGTTGCTTGTTGTCGGTTGTGTTTCTGTGTGTTGAGTTCTGTTTTCGTGTTGAGTGCTGTTGTTGTAGTTGTGTTCTGTTTGTCGTTTGAGTGCTGTTGTTGTATTGTGTCTGTTTCGTTTTGAGTGCTGTTGTCGTGTTTGTGATGTTTGTTGTATTATGTTCTTGGCGTTGTCGTGTTGAGTGCTGTTTGTTGTATGTTGTTCTTTTGTCGTGTTGCGTGCTGTTTGTTGTATTGTTTCTGTTGTCGTGTGGAGTGCTGTTTTTTTGTATTTGTGTTCTGTTTTTGTCGTGTTTGAGTGGCTGTTGTCGGTTGAAGTGCTGTTTCGTGTTGAGTGCTGTTGTCGTTTGTGTTCTTTTGTCGTGTTGAGTGCTGTTGGTTCCGGTTTTGTTCTGTTGTTTGATGCTGTTTGTCGTGTTGAGTGCTGTTGTGTATTGTTTCTGTTGGTCCGTGTGAGTGCTGTTGTCGTGTTGGTTCGTTGTCGTGTGAGTGCTGTTGTTGTATTGTGTTCTGTTGTCGTGTTGTGCTGTTTTTGTTATTGTGTTCTGTTGTCGTGTTGAGTGCTGTTTTTGTATGTACCAAGAACCTTCTTGCTGTGAGGCAGAAGTGCTACCCACTTAGCCACCGTGCTGCCCCATCAACGGTGAACTCCACCATCAACGGTGGAGTTCACATGCTGCCCCCCTGTTGACCCGGCACTGGCATGCTCACTCTACCAGAATGTTGATGAGATATGAGGTTGGGTTGTGTTACTTTAAACAGAGATTAGTTCTTCTACTGGAGATAAAAACACTTGTGTCAAAACCCAGAACCAAACACATTCTCACTCTTCCATTGTGTAAAATATGGACGCCTGGTCAGGTACTTTTGGCGTTAGTTATTCACGATGAAAGTCTCCAGCTTCGGGACTCTTGACGACACTCTTTGCCGTACTGAGTCAGGACGTACGATTAACTGACATACAGCACTAGAATGGGAGTTAGGTTTAGGAGAAGATGGGGGGGTGGAGCTGCTGCTGTACCTGATGCGTTCCAAATTGCGGACCAGCAGATCTAACAACACTGCCAAGAAAGATGTCAGAGAGCAGTGCAGCGCGCCCACACTGTCAGATTAAAAATACTACGGCAACCCAACTGAAAAACAGACTCTCACAGCGGAGAGAACTCCTCCAGACCACCACAGTCCACACACACTCGCTCAGTCTAGAAATGGACACATTGTATAATCAATAACCCACAATGACATTGACTGCCACACTCTCCATGCACGGTGCAACCACCCCGATCCCCTCACAACAATACAGCTGTTTTGGGGGAAGCCCCCGTGTTTCAAAGATGCTAAATGGAATTATGTGACTTTTATAATCCAACCCTACCTAAGCCTACATTTGAACCAACTGGTAAAATTCACGCTAGGCAGTTCTCTCAGCGTCAGACACTAAGCGAAAAAATCCCCTTTTAGTGTCTGTTTGGAACGCTCAGTACAGCAGCAGCTCCACCCCCCATCTTCTCCTAAACCTAACTCCCATTCTAGTGCTGTATGTCAGGTAATCGTACGTCCTGCTCAGTACGGCAAGAGTGTCGTCAGAGTCCAGCTGGAGACTTTCTCGGCGGAATAACTAACGCCAAAAGTACCTGACAGGCGTCCATATTTTACACATGGAAGAGTGAGAATGTGTTTGGTTCTGGTTTGACACAGGTTTTTATCTCCAGTTGAAAGAACTAATCTCGTTAAGTAACACAACCCAACTCTATATCTCATCAACATTCTGGTAGAGTGAGCATGCCAGTGCCGGTCAACAGGGGGGCAGCATGTGAACTCCACCGTTGATGGTGAGTTCCCGTTGATGGGCAGCACGGTGGCTAAGTGGGTAGCACTCTGCCTCACAGCAAGAAGGTTCTGGTTGGAATCCAGGTCGTTCCGGGCCTTTCTGTGGAGTTTGTATGTTCCCCCGTGTTTTTGCGTGGGTTCCTCCGTGCTCCGTTTCTTCCCCCCATAAAAGACATGCCTCCTAGGTAGGACACAGTTGAAAACTAGCCAATTGGCTAAACATGGCCATTTACAGAAATGTTCATTATGTGCATTGCCTAATCAAATAAATAATAAATAAAAATGGTAGTTACCATCACAGGCAAAAAGGTTGGCGTCAGTGTTGTGTTGTTCCAAAGGTCTCCGTTTGTGCTGTTGAGACTGAAACACAACACCCGCAGATTCTAACAAAAGTGTTTCCTAATGTCTCGTTTAGGGGCTCGGAAAACCCCAAGAGCAGGGGAATGAAAGGGAAACACCAGAGCAAGGGGGAATGAGAGGGGGAAACACCAGAGCAAGGGAATGAGTGTTAAACGTACCCGAGGTTTTGGTTTTTAACCGAACGTAGCGGTGTAAATTTAGCCTAAAGACACCGACAACACCATGATACCTGGCTCCAAATTTGTCTGTTCTGTGATGCTGTGGTGTGTATGAACGATTATTTTTTTAAAAAAATGTCTTAAAGGAACACTCCGATTTATTGGGATTTATAAAAACTATATTCTCAGAAGCCGAAGCCTGCTACTTGTGCTACTTGGGCGGTGAGGCGCATAGAGGAACACGGTGCTTTTAAGGTGTTGCGCTGATCTCCGCCAGTTGCAGTCTTCGGCTTCTGAGAATATAGTTCCTGTTAGTAGACGGTTAGAAGATGCTGTGTCATGTGCCTTGTTAGTTTGACTGTACGAATCACAACATGTAGAGCAGACATGTTGCGTTATTGGGACAGTAGGCTAGTTGGAGCCAGTAGCCTGCATGATTAACGTTATGAAATCGCGATCGATTCAGCCTCGATTTTTGAATAACTTTGATTTTTTTTAAAATTTGCATTCAATTTTACGAGCCAACTGCGTCAAAAACGCTACTATCTCTTCTTCAGAGAGTTTAAACATAGCGTGTATAAAATAAGCCCGCACTGCCCTCCCTTCTCTTCTTGAGGAGCCTGTGCGTGCTAGGCCCAATGTGCTATAGGGGCCAAAAGAAATGTGGTGTACTGCCAATTGTTTTTTGCCATGGTTAAAAAAAACATGGCTGAGAATCGTGGATATCAATTCTAAGCAAAAAAATCATGATTCTGTTTCCCCCGGATCGTGCAGGCCTTGGGAACCAGTTCCCTCCACATCTGTGCTAAGCTAGGCTAGTGAGAAGATGGTTTGAGTTATCTAAGTCGGGGGATACTGTGAATTAGATAAAGTCCCCTAAGTAAGTAATAGTAAGTAAGTATAACTTATATATAACGCACCTTTCACAGACAGAGGGGTCACAAAGTCTTTACAGTAAACAAATAAAACAGCACACATAAAATACTGAGCCATGTGCTAGTAAACAGCTTGTCTAACAGTGTGTCTTAGTGTTTTTTGAAAGTTTCCATAGAATCCAAGGCTCTCAAGGCTAAAGGGAGAGTTCCAGAGCCTTGGAGCCAACACAGAAAAGGCTCGATCACCTCTGGTTTTAAAAGGTGTTTCTGGGACAGTTAAAAGGTCTTGGCCTGAAGACCTCAGAGAGAGACCAGAAGTGTGGGTGTGCAACAGATCCTGGAGGAAGAGGGAGCTTGACCATGCAAGGCTCTATAAGTAGTGACTACAATTTTAAAATGCACTCTAAAGCCTACTGGTAGCCAATGAAGAGCCTGGAGCACCGGAGTAATGTGGATCTCCTGTGGTCTAGTCAAAGTCTTGCTGCTGCATTCTGTACAACTTGCGGTGTCCATGGAGGATTTGTTTAAACAATGTACATTACAATGCAACAATCTAAACTGAAGAAATAAAAGCATCACCAAGCATCTCTGTCTCTTTTTTAGAAACCCAGATCTGATCTTAGAATGTTTCCTGAGATGGAAAAACAGAAGAACCACGATTTCACATGACGGTTAAAACACATAGTTTGTCAAAAATGACCCCCGATGTCGCACAACTTACAGTCAGAGAGTGATGGAGCCCCCATGGCCTGGCTAATCTTGTCGGCATGTTTCTTTAAGTAAGACTTCCAATGACGTAGACTTCCTATTAGTACACTCCAACATTATTTTACGCATACATAAACTGTTTAACGGCTAGACTAAAGGGAACAGGCTAGTCCTGACCACTCCCTGGCTAAAACTCATATTCTTAAAAAACCAAGGTGAGCCTATGCACTCACTCCAATGCAAAATAAGTAGACTCAACTACAGCGAAGGTGATAGTAATACAGTGGGCAGTGTTCGCTGTCCTTTCACCTGCGTCGTGGTAAACTGGACTGTTTTAAACCCGGGTAACGTGTTGTGCTGATGCTTTCGCAATGAAACTAGAGGATAAAAGGATTTATAGCCATAGGATGAGCCACAAAGATACAATAATAACATCTGGGTTGGTAAAAAATAGAAGATGCCGACATTTTTGGGCCACATCATTCATACTTGCTCTTAGTTGCAGCTAAAAATGACCCGACCTTACAGAGTAGATCCAGGCAGAACATCCCTCGTCTTCAGGGTTCTAATGGGGTAATTACAGCGCCATTTGGATAAATCCCCCTGCAGCGGATGCTGGAGGCTGTGTTGGCCCTGGCTCTGCTGTAATGACCGACACAATGAGAGTTTGAAGAGGAGTAGCAGCATCTCTCAGAGCTGCAGGGTGTGTGTGTGTGTGTGTGTGCGTGCACGAATACACGTGCACTGTACCAAACAATGGCCTCTCTGCTAAATGACCAGAAACAGAAGCAATCTGCTCTCCCTATTAGGTGGGGAGTTTGCTGATGGTCCAAACGCGCGTCCTTCGCGCGGTGGCACTTGGGCAGACGCCGCTCTCTGCTAGACACGAAAATCAAAACAAGCAATCATCAGCTAGAATCGGGAGCCGGTTTGGAAAAGCTTTCATTTGCTGAAAGGAACAAGCCACAGTGAGTCCACTCTCTGTGGATTCAAGCCTCCGTGAATGTCTGACGCTGACCAAAGGGAGGGTGGAAGCTAACAGGAAGATATGTTTTTATTTTTGGAGGACATTCACACTCTATGTACAAAAGTTAAAGCACACTGCAAAAAATTATTTCAGTTTCAGTGAGACACTTCACCGAGCTCTAATAGAAGCTGAAAAGCAACTAACTTCTGTTGTTTTAGGAATATTTCCATTTTCTGATGTATTCCTCTTTTGGTTGTAGGAAATTATTTTGTGTAAGCCTTGAAGTCTGGCTGACCTGGGCTTCTGCTCTTCCTGACCGGGAGAATGCCATCTCGGTTGATAAGGTAAAGGGAGTTTCAAACACTGGGAGTATTTGATTGTATTAGACTCTTAGATGGGGAAGATCAGAAGCCAGGAAGCTGTGTTTTAATAGTAGAAAGGTAAGGTGCAGGCATACGGAGAGCTCGACTCCACTCCAGTGTCAGCAGACAGATAAAGAACAAACCGTCTTCATAGACTCCTGTATGTTTTTTCTGGCCTAGTTGTTAAACCAACACTAGGTTAAGAGCAGTCTGAGACAACTTGAGTTGACCTCATGACCCCTGGCCACTGGGGCCAGGCCCACCGGCACCAGAACTCATAATCCTCAGTCTACTTAGTCTTTA
Organism: Etheostoma spectabile; assembly: GCF_008692095.1. Classification (NCBI taxonomy): domain Eukaryota; kingdom Metazoa; phylum Chordata; class Actinopteri; order Perciformes; family Percidae; genus Etheostoma; species Etheostoma spectabile. The sequence goes on along the minus strand of NW_022605576.1, from coordinate 684,646 downwards.
TAAGTATTTTAGTCTATACCTTATGCTTTTTTTGGATTAAACGTATAATACATTGAGATCACAGCTCGAAACTCCAAAGATTTAATCTGTGGTGGAGTCAGACTGCGGACCTGTGCTCCCAACTTTGGGAATTGAAAGCAGGCACTTTGAACCCTCTCTGACGGAGCCCTTTGACTTGTTTTCCCAGTGTAGGTCAGTACAAACGTCTAATGATAAACCTATTTGGCCAAAAAATCGAATAGCAACACAAGTTACGAGACAAAGCAAACGCTCGACATCAACCTCACAGCTTGTAGTACAACAACCTGGGCCCCCGTCCCCTTTCTAGATCCAGTCATGTCTCTGCCCCATAGATATCTAAACTAGCTCAGTGGTATCGGTCTCATCGGTACACACAGTACAATCACTGTGTGATTTTACTATGGTTTGAAAGAGCATTGGAATATTATTTCCTTAATGCTTCCTGGATGTGAACATGACAAGGTGGTGACAGATCCCTCTGGCTGTTTGAAGCTGAGGAACACAAACAATTAGATGTGAGATTGAATTTGCATACTAATCTCAAACCACTCCAACACCGCGACAGGCTTTCCCCCACAGTGGACTCAGCCGGCCCTCCAGCCTGTACAGCAACTGGATTATATAAGAGTGGCAGACATTTTACTACCTGCACATCAATTCCCCCACGTGCTATTTTTCTCTTTAATATTTCATTGCAATTCCTCGTCTCCTCACCTGACTGGGAATTTGGTTTGTGACTTTATTTTCCGTCAACACAATATTTATTTTTGTATACGCTCAGATTTTTTGTTTCATTTGTACAGAATATCAAACCAAAGTACACTGATATGATTAAAAGAAGGGGAAGGCGACATACTGTTGTGTTTGCACCTACAGCGTTTGCTTGTTTGCATAAGTCTTCACATGGAAATGGAACGCTGGGTCTGGCAGTTCTTGTGGGATTCAGGATGAAAATGACCCATTTGGGCTTCGTCTCCGTGAAACCGTTCACTGTCACTTTTTGGATTCACAGGACGTTTTCTTGTATTTCGATCATTTGGGTGTTTTTCAAAAGATATGAACCCAAAGCTTGGAAAAGATTACTACTGTTTTAGAGTCATACTTTACATGCTGACCTACTCAACATATCCTAAAGTATTTCTGATGATTTTGGATGAGTCCTCTAGCTTCGGTGCAGATTCCTCCAGCCATGCTCAAATATGATATTATGTGCGTGGAGGACAGATCTGGGATCTATAACTGCGCCTTACATAAGACCATCAGTGAGAAACTAATCAGAGAGTTAAAGTGATACCGTATCGACAGCAGAGATGACACGCACAGTAAGACTGAGTGGGACAGCCCGGCTCAGACCAGTCAGGGAGGGATGTGGAAGCACTTCAGTGTTATAGTCATCGGACCTCAGCATTAGGGGCTGGAAGGTTTCTCTCTTTAACTACTGTGGCTGATATCATACATGGTGCGTTTTCTGGAGGGGGGGGGAGTGTAGGATTTCCCTTTTTCTGGTCTCATATCCTGCATCTGCTGATTTATTATTAGCCCACGTAGGGACAAGTGACCAATTGCCAAAATAGAAGTATTTTAAACTAGTAAAGCGCTGTATGGACATATTGTCATAGAAGATCAAATCTATTTAGCCACAGACTAGCAGGACGCTGCTCCAAGCACCGCCAGTGACTGTTCCTTTCAGGGGCCATGGTCCTGGAGTTTAGACAGAAAAGTGTGAGCCCATGCGCGATGGCGGTTCAGTTTAGGGCACCAAGACAACTCGTTACATTATTAGACAAAGCTAGGTTATTAAAACACTCCCCGGAAAGAGCGATGACCTGTTTTTAATGTAGACACCATGTTGTGCATTTCATTTTGACAACATCCTTTCCATTGGATATGAGGTTCTTTATAAGTGTTGGGCACGGTTGGCATTATTCATGGTATTGAAGAGGGATTTCATTTTTTTGATTGTTACTGTTTTTTGCGCAATGATCAAAACATCCACTACCATCTGATTTTTTTTTTCTTCACAAAACCCACCCTGGCTGGCTTAATTACCACTCCACAGCCACTTACCCTTTTCTGAGCTTCTCCAATCCAATCCCTTTATATATATATATATATTATATATATACTATATATATATATAACAGTGTGCTCAAAAGTTACAATCCCCTCTTAAGTTGACTAAAAAAGGAATAAAAAAATCATGTTTTGGAAATTTATTTAATACCTAATTAAAAAATGAGGTGTAAAATCCACGCTTTAAGGACACAATTTTCTTTGGTTAATGAATAAAACGTAGGGTAAATAATAATGTTCTATTTAAAATAACGGGGGTCAAAGTATACATACCCCTATGTTAATTCCCATAGAGCAAGCAGATTTTTATTAATAAAGGCCAGTATTCCTGGATTCAGGATAGTTGTGCATCCTGATAAAGTTCCCTTGGCTCTTTAGATTAAAATACCCCACATCCTCACATACTCTTCACATGCTCGAGATAGGCATGGGATACTTTCTATAAAATCATCTCTCAAGGCAAATCAACGGGTATTTCTAACTGAAATAAAACCATGCCTATCTCTAAGCATGGGTGAGGAGTTATGTGATGATGTGGGGCTATTTTATCTAAGGCCAGGGCCTTTATCAGGTGCTATATATCCTGAATCCAGGAAATAACTGGCCTTTACTATTAAAAAAAAAATCTGCCTGCCTCTATGGGAATTAACATAGGTATGTATACTTATGACCCCTGTCTTTTAAAATAAGACATTTATTTATTTACATACGTTATTCAGTCACAAAGAAATTGGTGTCGCTTAAAGGTGGATTTTACTCATTTTTAATTAGTTTAAATAAGTTCCAAAACATGATTTTTTTTATCCTCTTTTAGTCAACTAACATGTGTATGTAAACTTTGAGCACCACTGTAATATATATTATATATATATCTATAATATATATATATTATACACACACACACACACACACCACACACCCCACACACACCCACACACTATACATAAAGGCATACCATAAGATCATCACTCTACCTGGTCAAAGAAGAGGAGGTTTTTAAGAAGAGTTTAAATGAGACAGAGAGGAGGCCGTTCTGATGTGCAGAGCAGCCCAGTCCAAGTTTGGACTGCACCCCCTGAGCTTATCCTAGCTTTAGGCACCGTCGACAGCTGGTCCTGACCTGAGAGATCGGCTGGGGGTGTAGGGCATCAGCTCAGAGAGGTAAGGGGGGGTAAGGCCATTCAGGGCTTCTCTTATGAACGAGAAGACGGTTTAAAAAGGTATTTAATGAGTGATGCCATCCACTGTTAGCTACACTCTAAACTCCCATGTGGACATAACACGGACCATAGTTACTAACAGCAGGAGTTTGCCAACGCGCTTCGACTGGCTAAGTCCCATCATTTACACAAAAACTGTTGCTATGGACATAAATGTCTTCAAATATAAAACCTAAGCTAGAATACGATAATATGAAGATTCTGTTGTACAAAACGTGGTTAGATGAACAGTGCCCAGCTGTGCATGAGTGGGAGGTCTTGTTGGGTTTTTTGAAT
>NW_022605576.1:676018-681031 GCF_008692095.1 Etheostoma spectabile | reverse complement strand
ACACCACTGTCAGATTTAAAAATAACAATACTACGGCAACACCAACTGAAAAACAGACTCTCACAGCGAGAGAAACTCTCCAGAACACACACAGTCACACACACATCGCTCAGTCTAAAATAGAAAGACACATTGTATAATCAATACAACAATGATCATTGACATGAACAATCTCCATGCACGGTGCAACCACCACGATCACCCATCACAACATACAGCTGTTTTGGGGGAAGCCCCGTCGTGTTTCAAAGTGCTAAATGGAATTATGTGACTTTTAGAATCCAACCCTACCTAAGCTACATTTGAACCAACTGGTACAATTCAACGCTAGGTCAGTTACTTCAGGCCAGACACTAAGCGAAAAAAACCCTTTAGGTCTGTTTGGAAGCCATGTTGGATACCACTGCTTACATATTTCTATGCTCATTCAAACAGCCCAGATTACAGTGGGAGATACATTTGGATCAGTAGGGGTTCTCTTTCCAAGCATCTGTTCCAATGCTTCTCCATGGATTATGGTCCCCCATTCTGGTTTCTCATAATGGGAGATGTCACTCATCATAAGGTAGCATAACCTTTCTTAGGCTAATATAAACGCCTGGAGGTTTTTAATGAAGCTAACATTTGTTGAAACCTGCTGGAGGATAGTTGAAAATGATGCTGAGCCTTTGTAGGCTACAAAAAAAATAAGTAACGTTTCCTCTGAGTACATCTTGACCAGGTTTGACTTTTACTTGAGTAGATTTTCATATGAGTAATTTTATTTCAGTAAAAGTTCACCCGAGTACTTTTACTTCAGTGGAATATGTTTTTTCACGTTTTACTGTTTTTCTGTTTCCTGTTTTATTACTGCCACGCTCACAATGGCAATACCACAATGCATGGCTGAAGTAGTGAAGTTCAATGGTTTTATTAGCAAGCTAAGAAACTCACTGGCAACAGTGTCTAAAAACGGCAGGCAAAGGGAAATCCAGAAAACAGGAAATGGTCAAAATCCAGGAAAAACGGGTACTAAGAATACCAGGACACAGGGAAGCAGACGATCTCACACCGGGGTAAGGGGAAGACGGGGGAGACCATGAGACAAAGGTGCAACACTGTGGGAAAATCTATAACAGAATGTAAAGCAAGACAACACAAGGGAGCACAGAGAACTTTCAAAATAAAACAGGAAACGTGACAGTTTTTACTCTTTTCACCTCTGGTTCAATGATTCGAATCAGATTTGGTTAAAGATTTCCTTGTGACAGCTAAGAAAATATCAAACTACAATATATATGGTATCAGGAAAAATACAATGTATCCATTATATCAGAGTTGGACCCCTCTGACAGGATCTGATACCATTCAAGATTAAAGGTCAGTATCTGGTTAACCTACCAGATCTATATCATAGAACCAACTGACAAGAGCCCAGAGTCCGAGGTATCTTTGTAATTCCCCCCTGAATCGACCTGATGTGTCACCACAGCGGCGTGCGCTGGCTCCACAACCCCCCCCACATCCACACACACACACAAACACACACACACACACACCATTTCAACTTGGCAAGATGGAGAGATTGATGTCTGGAAACAGCGTCTAGCTGCTCAGCCCCATCTCCCCAGGTTGAATTTTTCATGTCGCTCTCTCCATTTAGCTGACAAGCCTCTGATGTAGTGAGCATGCCAACAGCTGCTAATGTCTGACATTTAATGGGAAATAGGTGAGAGAGTGCATGCAGCTCTGAAACGCCTCCAAAGGCTGTTTGCAGAAATCAAGCCCTGACCTGAGGAGGCTGAGGTCAGAGGACATCCAACGGAGAAACGTTATCTGTGCATCTAAGTAGAAAATTGATGGTTATTGACAGCTCATTCAAGGCTCACAGGGAGACATCTCTTGAACGGGAAAGACACCCACCACACACACACACACACACACACACACACACACACACACACACACACACGGTCCAACCTGATAACAGTTGTCAGTGCAACATGAATGAGGGCAGCAGAGCCAGGGAAATGGCGCGGAGATGTTGTAAAACAGAACTGCTAGTGAGCAGTATATCCAAGAGAGAATCATCACAGAGGGACAAAGGTCAACGCACATCATACACACACACGCACAGAAAAACAAAGACATATACACAGAAAAATAGTGCAGAGCTCTTGTATAACTCGCTCAACTGCACAAAATCTATACGCGATGACATCATCACCCTCTTGTAGTGATTGTTAGTGTGAGAGTCTCCGTTTTCTCCCTTGTCGTGTCTCGTTTTACTTCCTGTCTTGAGTTTTCCCGCCTTTTGTGATTGTCTGCCCAGCCCTGATTTGTTCCACCTGTCCCCCGTTAGTCCTCGTTACCTGGTTGTATTTAATCCTTGTGTTGTCTCTGTCGGGTGTCGGATTGTTGTGTGCTGTTGTCGTGTTGAGTGCTGTTGTCGTATTGTGTTCTGTTGTCGTGTTGAGTGCTGTTGTCGTATTGTGTTCTGTTGTCGTGTTGAGTGCTGTTGTCGTGTTGTGTTCTGTTGTCGTGTTGAGTGCTGTTGTCGTGTTGAGTGCTGTTTGTCGTTTGGTTTCTGTTGGGTCGTGTTGAGTGCTGTTGCGTGTGTTGTTCTGTTGTGTTGATGCTGTTGTTCGGGTTGAGTGCTGTTGTTGTATTGTGTTTCTGTTGTCGTGTGGTGCTCTGTTGTTGTATGTGTTCTGTTGTCGTGTTGATTGCTGTTGTCGCGTGTTGTGTTGATGTTGTTGTATTATTTCTGTCTGTTGTCGTGTTGAGTGCTGTTGTCGTGTTGAGTGCTGTTGTCGTATTGTGTTCTGTTGTCGTGTTGAGTGCTGTTGTTGTATTGTGTTCTGTTGTCGTGTTGAGTGCTGTTGTTGTATTGTGTTCTGTTGTCGTGTTGAGTGCTGTTGTCGTGTTGAGTGCTGTTGTCGTATTGTGTTCTGTTGTCGTGTTGAGTGCTGTTGTCGTATTGTGTTCTGTTGTCGTGTTGAGTGCTGTTGTCGTGTTGAGTGCTGTTGTCGTGTTGAGTGCTGTTGTCGTATTGTGTTCTGTTGTCGTGTTGAGTGCTGTTGTCGTGTTGTGTTCTGTTGTGTTGATTGCGTTTCGTTTTGAGTGCGGTTGTTGTGATTTGTGTTCTGTTGTCGTGGTTGAGTGTTGTTGTTGTATTGTGTTTCTGGTCCGTTTTGTGCTGTTGTCGTTTTGCTGTTGTCTGTTGTGTGTGTATGTTTCTGTTGTCGTGTTGAGTGCTGTTGTTGTATGTGGTGTCTGTTGGTGTTAGTGCGTTTGGTTGTATTGTGTTCTTTTGTCGTGTGTGAGTGCGTGTGTTGTATTGTTTTCTGTTGTCGTGTTGAGTGCTGTTGTCGTGTTGAGTGCTGTTGTCGTGTTGAGTGCTGTGTTTGTGATTGTGTTCTGTGTCGTGTTGATTGCTGTTGTCGTGTTGTGTTCTGTTTGTGTGTTTGATTGTGTGTCGTGTTTGAGTGCTGTTGTTGTATTGTGTTCTGTTTGTCGTGTTTGAGTGCTGTTTCGTGTTTTGGTTCTGTTTCGTTTGATTGCATGTTGTTTGTAATGTGTGTCTGTGTCGTGTTGAGTGCTGTTGTCGTGTTGAGTGCTGTTGTCGTATTGTGTTCTGTTGTCGTGGCTTGTCTTCTGTGTTTTGCTTCCTGGCCTTTATGTTTTTGGGGATTGTTTTGGTGTGTTTTTTTCCTCCCTATCTCTGGACTTCTTTTGTTGTACTGATTTTTGTTTTATTAAATCTTTCAACACTATCCTGCTCTCGTCTCCACTGCATTTAAGTCCTAAAGCAGGAGCAGCAGTAAAAATATTCACTCAAGTTCCATAATATTGCGGTCACTTTATTTGGTGACCTCATAAAAGCCCCTCTAAAAGCACACACTCCTGTTAAAGCCCCTCTAAAAGCACACACTCCTGTTAAAGCCCCTCTAAAATCACACACTCCTGTTAAAGCCCTTCTAAACTCCCCCACACCCCTTTAGTCATGTTCTGCTTATCTTTCCATCTTTATTCTACATTTTCCAACCAGCTGATCTGATCACGCAGAAAATACCGTTGTAATGATGCCTTTTTCCTTTGCTCTGCAACTCAAGTTATTTTGGATGTATATTATTTCTTTTTGTTTGCACCATTCACCAATTCAAATTTCACATACGTGTAACTTCTTGTGGCAATAAACCCTTTTTCTGGTTCTGGTTCTGGTGTGTCTCTGAGCCGCTGTCTGCCCCACCTGCACTCTCTGGGCCCTGTTTTAAGAGCTCGGATCTGGGGCGCTGTTGCGGGATAAAGGACTCTTGCGCCTGACGCAGCTCTAAAATGGGTTGGTCTGAAGTGGCTACATTCCTCATAGGTGTGGTTTGGCCGTTACGTGTAGTAAACCAATCGGAGCGTTAAAGCCGGCGTGCTTGTTCCATGGTGGATTGCTATTATATCGGTGGATTTGCTAGGCGCATACTCCTCATGCATCCATGGGCGCACGCCAGGAGCGGTTCACAACCGAGGAGACCGGCGTATGCTATTGATTTTTCTTTTTGAAATGTCACAAAAACATACTTTCCAATGTTTTGGGCCCACTCTCACTGAATCACCAGGTTATGAATGCATGCCGATGATTCTGCGATGTAGTCTAACATGAGACGGAGATGACCTATAGACGGTGCAGCTCTTCTGTCTGTAAATATGACAGACAGAAGAGCTGGGGCGTTTGGGTTAAAGGGCGTCACATGCAATATCACATCTCCTTAGGTCCTCTGACAGTAGTAATCTAGTCGTTTCTGTATTGGTCCAGTAATGAGTTCTTTAATCTATTTTGAAGGATTTTTAGGCTTTGTTTGGTGTCATTGTTCAGTACATTCCATAAGGCAGTGCATCTCAATTATTTTCTGTTACGCCCCCCCCTAGCAAGAAGAAAACTGTTCGCGCCCCCCACTCCCCACCGTGACTATCCTTAATTTATCCTTATTAACATTAAAGAAAAGAAAGACATACAAAGAATAACTTTATTAAATCGTG
>NW_022605576.1:675905-676008 GCF_008692095.1 Etheostoma spectabile | reverse complement strand
GTCTGCAACAGAAAAGATTTTAAGTGCATCAGTGCCTGAAATTTTTGCTGAAAACACTCTAGCGGCTTATCGGCGTGATTGGGGTGTAACGTATTTAAGTGAC
>NW_022605576.1:675706-675895 GCF_008692095.1 Etheostoma spectabile | reverse complement strand
ATTTGGCTTCATGCTGTCCGCTGCGAGCATTTTTAGACACAGCACACCCACCGGTCTTTCCTCTTCTCCAACTGGAGTCACAGTGAAGCCGAGCGCTAAACACGCTTCGTTGTATTTCCTCGGCTTAGCTTTCGGGTGCCTTTCTTTTGTCTCATTATCTTTGTCTCTCTCCGCTTTTCTTTTCATCCC
>NW_022605576.1:675480-675696 GCF_008692095.1 Etheostoma spectabile | reverse complement strand
AAAAACTTTTTCATGTTGGGGGTTGTTATGTTGAATAACGGAGGCTACAGACAGAACGCAGTCTGAGCTTTCTGTTGACTAAACACTGCTAACCGAGGCAGACCTGTCCACTTGTAAGTCGTAAAATGTTGCACTGTCGCAAACGTGACAGAAGTAACAAGGAGAGCGCCACTGCCGCCTGCTGTAGTGGATGCGCAATTACACTTTATACTAGTA
>NW_022605576.1:673546-675470 GCF_008692095.1 Etheostoma spectabile | reverse complement strand
AAAAAGCCTGTTCCCCAGGGTCACACGCGCCCCCCTAGGTATCGCACCGCGCCCCACTATTTGAGAAGCACTACCATAAGGTGAGCCCACAAACTGAAACCAACGATGTCCTCTTAGATGATAACCCCGGTCACTTTCTCATAGACTTCTACAGAATCCAACCTCCTTTTGCAACCACACATGTCGCCCCCTGCTACGTAGAAGGAAGCTTTAAGATACTTCTGTAGTTGCAGCACTTCGCCAAACCGGATGGTCTGTCCATTGATATCGTGCAGTCTATGGTCCCGCCCCTGACCAAGCACGTCTAAATGTGACGCTAAAGGAGACTTTTAGCATCGGCACAACGCTAAAGGCACCTGACCAAGCGTTGCTGTTTGACGTGATGGGAGTGAGAATGCGTTGCCACCGGTTACTACAGCGACTGCATCCTTTGAGCAGGATGTGCTGGCTACTGCAGACTTGTGAAAATGTAAACAGGGGATGTGTATTAACCTGTTAACTGAGAGGAACTATGTAGAACGTCACAGAATACTCCTCAGACTACTGCGTGCAAGTGGAAAAACCCAATATATTTCAGTCCTGAATTATCAAAAGAGATTAATTAATTGCAGAGAGAGAAATGGAAACATTTGATCTGGCCTTGGATGAGAGTGCACACTCTAAAAAAAACCAAATGCAATTAGGCCCTCTGAGGCAGTGTCTGCCTCAACACAGCAGATTAGTGATTAGAGCCAAACAGCTTTTCCCTTCCTCCTCCTTCTCCAAGATTAGCATCATGGCACTAAACTGAGGCCACATTGGTTATTAACATGCATGTATCACATTGTTGTTTTTAAAGAAAACACATTGTCTGAACACAAGGCCCCCAAGGTGTTCCGATCCGGAAGTGTGAACAACGACGCGCTGAGTTTGCTTTGTATCTGGCGAGAAATCAGCCGAGTCATGCTGACTTAAACAAGATATACTTCTTTATATACAATGACTTTTATTGTAAAGCATTGTGAATGTTGTGTGGTGCTTCTGGTCCTCTCCTCCTTCCACCACAAATGGCACATTAACCCTCGTCTTGTCAGAGTTTATTTTTGAAATTTCGGATTCTTTCAACCAAATTACCCAAAATAACTTGAATGTATGGATGAATGTTCAACATTCTCCGCAGGTAAAATAAATTTAAGATTAAGATTACTTCCATTGAATTTGGGGTGTTTAATTTAATTTCATAGCATTTGAAATAAAAATGTAAATGGTTTTAAAACTCCTACCTCAACTTTGTCATAAACCAGTCTGGGATTCAGTTATCATCGGATCATAACCATAAATCCCAAAAATGTATAGTTTCTGCTTTCTTTTAAAACCAAGGTGTAATGTCATTTAAATTAGGATGGTTGAAAAAAAGTGACAAATATTTATAAAGGCTCCAATTTTTTCTCTTAAATGTTGACGTTCATGGTCAACAGCAACACAAGGGTTAAAAGGCGAGGGCTGGGGGCGGCGGGAGCTTCGACAGTACGGTTTGAGTATGATCTCAATATTAGCACAAACACTGCTGCGATAGCAACAACAAAACGTCAACTTTTGAAGAGGTTTTTGGACCCTGACCCTGTTGGGAACTATTTTCAGCAGCGGATGAATCGCATTTGGTGCTTAGTTGTTATGGGGGAGGGGAGGAGAGACCCAAATGCAGAGATGAGATGACTGCAGAGCAGAGTGAGGGTTCGTGTTCTTTTTCTTTTTTTTTTTTTTTTTTTTTTTTTTTTTTTTTTTTCTCTCTGGCTTATTCCACAGTTCACACCACAGAGTACACAAAACAAGGTATTCCCAAAAACATCCAAACACAGGAACAGGGCAGGCGGCGGACCAGGAAAACAATATCCAATAATCAGCACCACCAGGCAGGGAAACACAGGAAAGGCTCACAGAGGAT
>NW_022605576.1:673387-673536 GCF_008692095.1 Etheostoma spectabile | reverse complement strand
AGCCAGGCACTGGAAGACACAAAACTAAAGCAAGAGGGGGAGCATATAGAAAGAGCTCCCCACTAATCCCAGGAGACTCCAGACACTGGGAAGGTGTCGCTCCGGCAGGAGAAAGGGAAAACAGGCAGAAACTCTCAGACAGGAACGCC
>NW_022605576.1:673270-673377 GCF_008692095.1 Etheostoma spectabile | reverse complement strand
AACGATCTGACACGAGACAAAGGAAACACACGGGTTAAATACACAAGGTAACGAGGCAATGAGGAACAGGTGAGACATCAGGTGAATCACATTAGGGCGGGGCTGGA
>NW_022605576.1:672163-673260 GCF_008692095.1 Etheostoma spectabile | reverse complement strand
AACAAAGCAAAGCTAGACAAGACAAAACAAGACAGGAAACCAACCCATCACAAAATAAAACGGGAAGTAGAACAAACAGGCACAGGGAAACACAAGACAGGACCAGCAACATAAAACCAGAGAGAAAACAAAGACAAAAACACAAGGAGGCCAAAGAATAGGGGAAAATGAACCCAAACAAAAACCCCAAACCACAACACTAGTGAGTATTTGTGGCAGCAGGACGGTGTGTGTGGGACAGTGTGTGTTCATGTCAGCCAGTGCAACAGTGGGGCTCACTAGCCATGTGTCCATCTACACATGTTTATGGAAATTAAGAATATTAAATGAAATAAGCCTTATGGAAACGGTAAAGTTTGGTTGAATTTCATGAATACTGACACAAAGTTGGTACGTTGGCTCTCATCGGATTCTCTCTTAATCAGCAAACTGCTTGTGTGATCAGCGCTGATGGAAACGTTATTTGCCGAAAAAAACTATGAATTGCAATAGATTTTAGGTCATTTTAAAGTTGCAACTTGCCATGAAACCAAGAAGAAGAAATCGTATGTGATGTGCAGCACTCCAGAAATCCAGAAATCTAAGAAATGCCATAAAGTGCATCTGCATCATTAAAGCAGTGTTGGGATAGTGTCGTCGTCTGATTATAACTTGATATGTTGCTATCAGAGACATAAGCAATAATAACCATTTGTAGGTAGACAGCGCGATGTAGGCTTGCGTGTCGTGTGACTCTGTGTGAAAATGGATGCAAACACCTTCAAAATGTCTCAAATCTATTTGATACACCAGTGTGACGTCGACATGAACCTGGAAACATAGCTACTGATGTGTGTTCAACAAAATAGAAGGAACACATTTTTGGACAGCTTTATACATATAAAGTGTTTTTTGGTCACCTTTAACAACGTGTTTATTAGAAATGTTTTGTGTTATATAACTTAAGCAGACCTCAGTAGTAAATAATCAAGTGATTTTCCAATGTGCTGTAACCTTAGAGATTAGTGAGCAGGCCTTATGATAATGGTGCATTATTTACAGCACTTCCTCTGAGGCCCAGATGGAGAGGAGAGGGGGGGGGGGAGGAGGGGACGGTG
>NW_022605576.1:662015-672153 GCF_008692095.1 Etheostoma spectabile | reverse complement strand
CATCCCTCCACTTGACTCCCTCTGTTGCGTTTTTGTCAGGCTGTTGAACCATTCGCACATATCGCCACGAAAACTAATGCCCTGGAACTGGTGTGTATTCCACGTATTTCTGACTGTCAGCAGCACATTGACTCTATAAGAGCGTGATGGTCCTCGTAGGGAGGAGGTCGGGGGGGTGTTTGGCTCCTAAAACACAGGGCTTTAAAGCCGGGGAACGCAGTTCATGTCCCGGAAGAAGTTGGTCCTTCCTGGTTACTGTGTGGAGGAGAGGGGGGGCTGGGGTGGTGCGCGATCACGGAAGGCTTGTATCAGCGCTGCAGGTCTGGCTTCTCCACACATCATTTGGGGAAGGGAGGAAAACGGGCGATGGTTTAATGGCATTTCTTTTAACCAATCACAATCATCTCATGGGCGGTGCCAAGCTCCACACAGAGCCGCTGCAAAATAACCGTGCGAGAGAAAACTCCGATTGGACAGATAGTCTAGCTAGCTGTCTGGATTCACCCTGCAGAGATCTGAGGACCAGGTAACCATAGTCCAGATTGGACCGATAGTCTAGCTAGCTGTCTGGATTTCCCTGCAGAGATCTGAGGACCAGGTACACTAGTCCTCAGATTGGACAGATAGTTCTAGCTAGCTGTCTGGATTTACCCTGCAGAGACTGAGGACCAGTAACCATAGTCCTCAGATTGGACAGATAGTCTAGCTAGCTGTCTGGATTTACCCTGCAGGATCTGAGGACCAGGTAACCAAGTCCTCAGATTGGACAGATAGTCTAGCTAGCTGTCTGGATTTACCCTGCAGAGATCTGAGGACCAGGTAACTATAGACCTCAGAAATCCACCAGAGGTTAAAACGCCAACACAGAGACAGAGGACGGGGACAGAAAAGACACGAACACAGTGAAATTTCCTGCAGCACCAAAGCAATCCCTGAAGTGAAACCCGGGGGGTACAGACTAGGCTCAGCGTAACCTTTTCTCAGCTAAATCTAACCGTGAAGTCTGCCAGACATAACAATCCGGCGTGTGAGCACCCATTGTCAACGCTCCAATATCGGCTCAGACTAAATCTATTCAATCTCCTCTCCTATCATGTGCTCTTATCTCCTCCTCCTTTTTCCTCTCCTCTCTTCCCACTTCCTTATCTGCTCTCTGCTTTTACCTCCTCCCTTCTCTCCTCCCCCTACGCTCCGTTTGTCTCTCCTTCTCTCTTCCCCTCACCTCTCTAATTTGCTGTGTCTCTCCCTCTGGGTATCATCCTCTGCCTCAGCTCTCTTATTATTATGTCGTTCCTGTCCTTTTTCTCCATCCGCCTCGTTCTCCTTATTTTTTCTTCTCCCATGCTTCAGTTCCAGTGGCAGATCTGCCAGCACTTCTCTAAATACGAGGGGGGGGGGGGGGGGGAGATGCCCTGAGGAGAGACTCTACATATCCGCTCATATTTACACACAGTCACAGCTGTCTGCCGGCATTTCATCACAGAGTTTTCAATAAAACATGCACGGGGACACAGAGATTTCAGAACATTTTTGAAAGTCAAACTAAAATAATGTAGATTTTAGCATTTCCCTATCAGGAGCATATTTTGGTTAGGGTAATGGATTGAATCTTCATAAACACCTCTGAGACATGACAGTTCTTACTTGCTACTTCTGGGAGCAAAACATCATTTTACATGAGTGTTCAAACTGATGCAGGTCAAAAGATGCAACAAAATGCTGTCACGCTGTCCAACTCGCAAAAGATATGTCAAGTTTAACAGTCGGCAACGTCTCAGTACTAGACCGTGGTGTTCCAATCTAAGGGCAGGGGACGGTTTTAGACTTCCACTCCTTCACATATCCATTACTATAGAATAGAATAGATAGATCCAACCCCAGCTCTACATCTCTCTCACCAAAACTACGTTAGTAACAAAGGAGGGTTTTGACTTTATACATGTCTCTTAACTGAATAAGAAATGAACCCAGTGATTTAACAAGATCTTAAAAAATGCAGATGATCTCCAGCAATGGCTGTGTCTCTGGTCCCTGGCAGATGTACGTGACGTGCACGGTGCGGGCCAAAGGCACGCGTCTGGCCAAGCCCATGCTGTCCCTGGGGCTCATGTGTCTGGCCTTCCTCACCGGCCTCAACCGCGTGGCCGAATACCGCAACCACTGGTCGGACGTCATCGCGGGCTTCATCATCGGCACGGCCATCGCCACCTTCCTGGTGAGGTTCTCTCTCACACACACACACACACACACACACCGCCCAACCGACTAACAGTTGTCAGTGCAAACATAGAATGATAGCCGCAGCAGAGCACGGCATGGTGCGCAGGAGATTTGTACAACACCAAAAAGAACTGCTAACGAAGTGAGCGTTAGCCAAGACAGAGAAACATCATACAACAGCAGGGACCAAACGGCTACGAATATCAGCACATCTACACACACACGCACAGAAAAACAAAGACATTACATCGCAAATAGTGCAGAGCTCTTGTATACTCGCTCGCAAACTGCACAAAATCTAATCGTATGACATCACACCCTCTTATGTGATTGTTAGTGTGAAGTCTCCGTTTTCCTCCCTTGTGTTCTGTCTCGTTTACTTCCTTCTTGAGTTTTCCTCCCCCTTTTTGGTGATTGTCTGCCGCCCTGATTTGTTCACCTGTTCCCCCGTAGTCTCGTTACCTGGGTTGTATTTAATCCTTGTGTTGTCTCTGTCGGGTGTCGGATTGTTGTGTGCTGTTGTCCGTGTTGAGTGCTGTTGTCGTATTGTGTTCTTTTGTCGTGTTGAGTGCTGTTGTCGTCTGTTGCGTGCTGTTGTCGTGTGTCGACAGATGCTGTCGTCGTGATCTTTGCTCGTGAGTTTTCCGTGTTGATGCTGTTGTCTGTTGTGTTCTGTTGTCGTAGCTTGGCCGTGTTGTCGTGTTAGTGCTGTTGTCATTGGTTTCTGTTGTCGTGTTGAGTGCTGTTGTGTGTATTGTGTTTCTGTTGATGTGTAGTGCTGTCTGTGCTAGTTTGTATGATGTTTGTTGTATTGGTGTTTCTGTTGTCGTGTGACTGCCTGTTGTTGTATTGTGTTCTGTTGTCGGTTGATTTCTGTTGTCGTGTTGTGTGATGTTGTATTATTATTGTGTTTCTGTTGTCGTGTTGAGTGCTGTTGGTCGTGTGGTGTTGATTGTCGTCGTTTAGTGTTGTGTATTTGTTCTGTTGTCCGTGTTGAGTTGCGTTGTTGTACTTGTGTTCGTTAGTCGTGTTGAGTGCCTTGTGCGCTCTATTGTCTGTACTGTTGTCGTTGTTGCTGTGTCCGTGTAGTGCTGTTGTCGTATTGTGTTCCTGTTGTCGTGTTGATGCTGTTGTCGTAGATTTGTTGTCTGTTGTCTTTGTCGTGTTGAGTGCTGTTGTCGTGTTGATGTCTGTTGTGTATTGTGTTTCTGTTGTCGTGTTGAGTGCTGTTGGTGTGTTGTGTTCTGTTGTTTTGTTTGAGTGTCTGTTTGTCGGCGTTGCGTGTTGTTGTTGTATTGGGTTCGTTGTTGATGCGTGTTGTAGTGTCTGTTAGTGTTGTATTGTGTTCTGTTGTCAGTCTGTTGAGTGCTGTTGTCCGGTTGATGTGATGTTTTTGTGCTTTGTTGCTGTTGTGTTGAGTGCTGTTTGTTGATTTGTGATCTTCATGTTCGTCGTTTTGGTGCTGGTTGTTGTATTGTGTTCTGTATGTCGTGTTGAGTGCTGTGTTGTATTGTGTTCTGTTGTTCGGTGGTGATGCTGTTGTGTTGTTGAGTGCTGTGTCTGTCGTGGTGCGTGCGTTGTGTATATGTGTTTTCGTGTTGTCGTGTTGATGCTGTTGTCGTGTTGTGTTTTGTGTGTTGAGTGCTGTTGTCGTGTTGAGTGCTGTTGTTGTATTGTGTTGTCTGTTGTCGTGTTGGTGCTAGTTGTCGTGTTGGTTATCTGTGTATGCGTTGTTGAGTGCTGTTGCTTAGTTTGTGTTCTGTGTGTCGTATGTTGTGTGTTGTTGTATTGTGTCATTGTTTTCGTTTGCGTGCTGTTGTTGTCTTGTGTTTGTTGCGTGTTGAGTGCTGTTGTGTATGGTTCTGTTGTCGTGTTGAGTCTGTTGCGTGTTTGTCTGTTGGATGTGTTCTGTTGTCGTGCGTTCTTGTGTTTGCTTCCTGGCTTTATGTTTTTGGGGATTTGTTTTTGGTGTGTTTTTTCCTCCCTATCTCTGGACTTCTTTTGTTGTACTGATTTTTTGTTTTATTAATCTTTCAACACTATCCTGCTCTCGTCTCCACTGCATTTAAGTCCTAAGCAGGAGCAGCATAAAATTTCCTCAGTTCCATAATATTGCGGTCACTTTATTTGGTGACCTCATAAACCCCTCTAAAAGCCACCCTCTGTAAGCCCCCAAAAGCACACACTCCTGTTAAGCCCCTCTAAAAGTCACACACTCCTGTTAAACCGCCTTCTAAACTCCCCCACCCCACTCCTTTTAGTCATGTGCTGCTTATCTTTCCATCTTTTATCTACATTTTCCAACCAGCTGATCTGATCACGCCGAAAATACCGTTGTAATGATGTCCTTTTTCCTTTGCTCTGCCCTCAAGTTATTTTGGATGTATATTATTTCTTTTTGTTTGCACCATTCACCAATTCAAATTTCACATACGTGTAACTTCTTGTGGCAATAAACCCTTTTTCTGGTTCTGGTTCTGGTGTGTCCTCTGAGCCGCTGTCTGCCCCACCTGCACTCCTGGCCCTGTTTTTAAGACTCGATCTGGGCGCTGTTGCGGGATAAAGGACTCTGCGCCTGACCAGCTCTAAAATGGGTTGGTCTGAAGTGGCTAATTCTCATCAGGTAGGGTGGTTTGGCCGTTACGTGTAGGTAACCATCGGGCTAAAGCCGGT
The DNA here is from genome assembly GCF_008692095.1 of Etheostoma spectabile. NCBI lineage: Eukaryota > Metazoa > Chordata > Actinopteri > Perciformes > Percidae > Etheostoma > Etheostoma spectabile. Next base: position 667,260 of record NW_022605576.1, on the reverse strand, counting down.
GCTTTTTTCCATGGTGGATTGCATTATATCTTGGATTTGGCTAGGCGCATACTCCTCATGCATCCATGGCGCACGCCAGAGCGGTTCACACCGAGGAGACCGCGTCAGCTATTGATTTTTTTCTTTGAAATGTCACAAAACATACTTTCCAATGTTTTGGCCCACCTCACTGAATCACCAGGTTATGAATGCATGCCGATGATTCTGCGATGTAGTCTAACATGAAACGGAAGATGCCCTACTAGACGGTGCAGCTCTTCTGTCTGTAAATATGACAGACAGAAGAGCTTGGGCGTTGGGTTAAAGGGCGTCACATGCAATATCACATCTCCTTAGGTCCTCTCTGACATTAGTAACTAGTCGTTTCTGTATTGGTCCAGTAATGGTTCTTAATCATTTTGAAGGATTTTTAGGCTTTGTTTGGTGTCATTGTTCAGTACATTCCATAAGGCAGTGCATCTCAATTATTTTCTGTTCGCGCCCCCCCCTAGCAAGAAGAAAACGTTCGCGCCCCCCACTCCCCACCGGGACTATCCTTATTTATCCTTATTAACATTAAAGAAAAGAAAGACATACAAAGAATAACTTATTTAAATCGTGTTTTAAGTCTGCAACAGAAAAGATTTTAAGTGCATCAGTGCCTGAAATTTTTGCTGAAAACACTCTAGCGGCTTATCGGCGTGATTGGGGTGTAACGTATTTAGTGACGCCTAATTTATTTGGCTTCATGCTGTCCGCCTGCGAGCATTTTTAGACACAGCACACCCACCGGTCTTTCCTCTTCTCCAACTGGAGTCCCGTGACCGAGCGCTAAACACGCTTCGTGTATTCTCCGTCGCTCTTAGCTGTATTCGGTGCCTTTCTTTTGTCTCATTATCTTTGTCTCTCTCCGCGTTTTCTTTTCATCCCTGTTAAACCTTTTCATGTTGGGGTTTTGTTTTTTGAATAACGGGCTACAGACAGAACGCAGTCGAGCTTTCGTTGACTAAACACTGCTAACCGAGGCAGACCTGTCCACTTGTAAGTCGAAAATGTTGCACTGTCGCAAACGTGACAGAAGTAACAAGGAGAGCGCCACTGCCGCCTGCTGTAGTGGATGCGCAATTACACTTTATACTATTACGGCCCAAAAAAAAAGCCTGTTCCCCAGGGTCACACGCGCCCCCCTAGGTATCGCACCGCGCCCCCTATTTGGAAGCACTACCATAAGGTGAGCCCACAACTGAAACCACGATGTCCTCTAGATGATAACCCCGTCACTTCTCAGACCTTCTACAAATCCAACCTCCTTTGCAACCACACATGTCGCCCCCTGCTACGTATAAGAGGAAGCTTTAAGATACTTCTGTAGTTGCAGCACTTCGCCAACCGGATGGTCTGTCCATTGATATCGTGCAGTCTATGGTCCGCCCCTGACCACACGTCTAAATGTGACGCTAAGGAGACTTTTGCATCGCACAACGCTAGGCACCTGACCAAGCGTTGCTGTTTGACGTGATGGGAGTGAGAATGCGTTGCCACCGGTTACTACAGCGACTGCATCCTTTGAGCAGGAGTGCTGGCTACTGCAAGACTTGTGAAATGTAAACAGGGGATTGTATTAACCTGTTAACAGAGGAACTATGTAAAGTCACAGATACTCCTCAGATCTACTGTGCTGCAAGTGGAAAAACCCAATATATTTCAGTCCTGAATTATCAAAAAGATTAATTAATTGCAGAGAGGAAATGGAAACATTTGATCTGGCCTTGGATGAGAGTGCACACTCAAAAACACAATGCAATAGGCCCTCTGAGGCAGTGTCTGCCTCAACACAGCAGATTAGTGATTGAGCCAAACAGCTTTTCCCTTCCTCCTCCTTCTCCAAGATAGCATCATGGAACTAAACTGAGGCCACATTGGTTATTAACATGCATGTATCACATTGTTGTTTTTAAAGAAACACATTGTCTGAACACAAGGCCCCCAAGGTGTTCCGATCCGGAAGTGTGAACAACGACGCGCTGAGTTTGCTTTGTATCTGGCGAGAAATCAGCCGAGTCATGCTGACTTAAACAAGATATACTTCTTTAATACCAATGCATTTTTTGTAAAGCATTGTGAATGGTGTGTGGTCTTCTGGTCCTCTCCTCCTTCCACCACATGGCACATTACCCTCGTCTTGTCAGAGTTTATTTTTGAAATTTCGGATTCTCAACCTTACCCAAATACTAATGTTATGAGTGAATGTTCAACATTCTCCGCAGGTAAAATAAATTAAGATTAAGATTACTTCCATTGAATTTGGGGTGTTTAATTTAATTTCATAGCATTTGAAATAAAAATGTAAATGGTTTTAAAACTCCTACCTCAACTTTGTCATAAACCGTCTGGGATTCAGTTTTATCATCGGATCATAACCATAAATCCCAAAATGTATGTTTCTGCTTTCTTTTAAAACCAAGGTGTAATGTCATTTAAATTAGATGGTTGAAAAAAAGTGACAAATATTTTAAAGGCTCCATTTTTCTCTTAAATGTTGACGTTCATGGTCAACAGCACACAAGGGTTAAAAGGCCGGGGGGGGGGGAGTTCGACAGTACTGGTTTGATTGTATGATCTCAATATTAGCACAACCATGCTGAGCATAGCAACAACACAAACGTCAACTTTGAAGAGGTTTTTGGAACCCTGACCCTGTTGGGAACTATTTTCAGCAGCGGATGAATCTGCATTTGGTGCTCTAGTTGTTTATGGGGAGGGGAGGAAGGACCCAAATGCGAGTGAGATGACTGGCAGAGTGAGGTTTCTTGTGGCTTTATTTCAACAGTTCACACCACAGAGTACACAAAACAAGGTATCCCAAAAACATCCAAACACAGGACAGGGCAGGCGGCGGACCAGGAAAACAATATCCAATAATCAGCACCACCAGGCAGGGAAACACAGGAAAGGCTCACAGAGGTCATAGGGGACAGCCGGCACTGGAAGACACAAAACTAAAGCAGAGGGGGAGCATATAGAAGAGCTCCCCACTAATCCCAGGAACTCCAGACACTGGGAAGGTGTCGCTCCGGCAGGAGAAGGGAAAACAGGCGAAAACTCTCAGACAGAACGCCACACTGCACAAACGATCTGACACGAGACAAAGGAAACACACGGTTAATACACAGGTAACGGGCAATGGGACAGGTGAGACATCAGGTGAATCACTTAGGGCGGGGCTGGACAATCAGACGAACAAAGCAAGCTAGACAAGACAAAACAGACAGGAACCAACCCATCACAAAATAAAACGGGAAGTAGAACAACACAGCCACAGGGAAAACAAACAGACCAGCAACATAAAACCAGAGGAAACAAGACAAAAACACAAGGAGGCCAAAGAATAGGGGAAAATGAACCCAAACAAAAACCCCAAACCACACACACTAGTGAGTATTTGTGCAGCAGACGGCTGGTTGGTGGGACAGTGTGTGTTCATGTCGCCAGTGCAACAGTGGGGCTCATAGCCATGTGTCCATCTACACATGTTTATGGAATTAAGAATATTAAATGAAATAAGCCTATGGAAACGGTAAAGTTTGGTTGAATTTCATGAATACTGACACAAGTTGGTACGTTGGCCTCATGCGGATTCTCTCTTAATCAGCAAACTGCTTGTGTTCAGCGTGATGGAACGTTATTTGCCGAAAAACTATGAATTGCAATAGATTTTAGGTCATTTTAAAGTTGCAACTTGCCATGAAACCAAGAAGAAGAAATCGTATGTGATGTGCAGCACTCAGAAATCCGAAATCTAAGAAATGCCATAAAGTGCATCTCTGTCATTAAAGCATGTTGGGATAGTGTCGTCGTCTGATTATAACTTGATATGTGCTATCAGAGACATAAGCAATAATAACCATTTGTAGGTAGACAGCGCGATGTAGGCTTGCGGTCGTGTCCTCTGTGTGAAAATGGATGCAACACCTTCAAAATGTCTCCAATCTATTTGATACACCATTGTGACGTCGACATGAACCTGGAAACATAGCTACTGATGTGTGTTCACAAAATAGAAGGAACACTTTTTGGACGCTTATACATATAAAGTGTTTTTTGTCACACACACACACACACACACACACACACACACACATTCACACACACACACACACACACACTCACTCACAGACTCACACACTCACTCACACTTACCCACTCATTCACCCCCACCCCACACAGATGCTGCGGTATGTGGACAGAAGTGTTGGGATATAGCACACGTCAAAATCAAGGCCCGTGGGCCAAATCAGAGGAAGAATGGTGGGAACACTACTTTAAAAACCAGAAAATTTTATCATTTTAGAATTTTTTTGCAATGCGCTATTTCACTTTTCCTTCCAGTTTTACTCAGGCGCTAATCTGACTTCAACTTGCTGATTGTTCCCCGTTTGGATTCAATGTCAGTTTGGGTGTCTGTCCAAGTTCACCCCGTTCTCCTGCTGCTCTGCTGTTGGGTGATCCTGTCACAAAGATGTCTGATGGGTACCATCCCCCCCCACCCCATGATAAAACACGGCAAGCAAAAAGAAGGGCGTTTCTCAATACCAAGTAAGCAAAGAACGGACTTGTGTTCTTGGGGAGACCGTACGTTGGCTAAGCTGTACCTGGAAGACTGAACTCGCAAGTTCAGAAGCAAGACAAAACGCTGTTGACAGTTTTGAGACGAAGCGTTTCCTGTTATTGCGCAACACCCCCAGCAAAGAGGGCGCTGCCACTTTATAGTGCTTGATGTGTGTATTCATAATAAAGCATGGAGGTCACCCTTCACACCACCTTGTTGTTTGTTGTTCAGTCTTCCAGGTTTTCATTTAAAGTGCTATTAAGTATCACGGGCCAATAACTATTAAATACCGACACAACGGCGGGGAAAAAAATCCTTGTACCATTGTTCGGGATTCAATTTTTATTGAAAGCAGAAAAGAAACGTTAAAATAGGTATTAATTATAGATGGACTGGGTAAAGTTAGTCACTGCCGTCTGTATACGTACCGAGAGGCAGAAGAGGATCTCGCGAGGAGGAGGAGAGCCAGGATGAGGAGGACAGATATTATATGACAGCGGAAAAAATTGTTTAAAATATCTACAATATTTGGCCCTGGCTTTGCTGCAGTGGTCTGTCTAAATGTGGGGCCAGAGGGGTCTGTCTAGACATGGGGCCAAAGGGGTCTGTCTAGACGTGGGGCCAGAGTGGTCTGTCTAGACGTGGGGCCAGAGGGGT
>NW_022605576.1:660675-661990 GCF_008692095.1 Etheostoma spectabile | reverse complement strand
CGTCTGTCTAGGATCTGGGGGCCAGAGGGTCTGTCTAGATGTGGGGACCTAGGATGGCTGTCTAGATGTGGGACCAGAGGGGTCTGTCTAGACGTAGGGGCCAGAGGGGTCTGTTAGACGTGGGGCCCTAGGGGTCTGTCTAGACTGTGGGCCATAGGGAGGTCTGTCTAGACGTGGGGCCCAGAGGGGTCTGTCTAGATTGGGCCAGAGGGTCGTCTAGACGTGGGGCCAGAGTGGTCCCCGTCTACTGGGGCCAGAGGGGTCTGTCTAGATGGGGCCAGATGGTGTCCCCTGTCTCTAGTGTGGGGCCAGATGGGGTCTGACTGAGCGGCCAGAGGGTCTGCTAACGTGGGGCCAGAATGGTCTTTCTAGACGGGGGGCCAGAGGGGTTTGCGGACTTTCAAACTCCGAAGGCTTTTTTAATTCACCATCAATTTTCGTTGAACTGCTATATCAAAATCACAAACAGCTGTTTCTCGCTTAAAACATCTTAAAAATGATTATTGATTTAATATAGACGTAAATTGTGAAATATGTGTACCGGAAACACAACGCTTTACACCCTGAATTGATGCTGGATACCGGCCCGGCCAAGTTCACACAATTACCATCCGATGTATCCTCGGTAAAATGGCGGGTCATCACATCCGGGGATTTAACTGTCTTGGCAAATGCTAACTTGTGTATTGGTCAGAACTTTGGCCACCAACAGACGTTCACAAGAACACAACAAAAGGACACAAAACAAGTCCATATAAACACAGATTGAGAACGCCCACAATGACAGTGCCCCTAGTGGGAGACTGAGGGTCACTGCACTAATAATAACAGTGAAGTCCCCCGCCCCTTCCTGGGTGTGGCCTGGGGAATCCCAGTAAAACGTGTTTTACGTCTGTGTGTTTGTGAAGGTCTGTTGTGTATGTGTGTTTTGTGTGTGTGTGTGTCTGTTGTGTGTTAGAGTCTGTGTGTGTAGGTGTGGTGTGTGTCTGTGGTGTGGTGTAGGTCGGGGTGTCGTGTTTGTGTGTGTGTGTGTGGTGTGTGTTTGTGTGGGTGAGAGTCTGGTGTATTTGTGTGTGTGTGTCTGGTGTAGTTGTGTGCTGTGTGTTTGTGTGTGTGTGTGTGGTGTGTGTGTGTGTGTGTGTCGTGTGTGTGTGTTGTGTGTGTGTGTGTGGTGTGCGCGCGCTCCTTAACACCACACCGCTGATTTCTCGCCTTAAAACATCTTAAAAATGAATTATTGATTTAATAATAAACGTAAATTGTGAAAATATGTGTACCGGAAACCATAAGCGCTTTACACCTGAATTGAATGCTG
>NW_022605576.1:645337-660588 GCF_008692095.1 Etheostoma spectabile | reverse complement strand
AACTGTTCTTGGCGAAATGCTAACTTGTGTATTGGGTCAGAACTTTGGCCACCAAACACGACGTTTCACAAGAACACAAGAACACAAGGACACAAGGACACAAGTCCATAGAAGAACACATATTGAGAAACGCCAGAAGTCTTCTCTGACAAGCTAGTCATTTCAATTCAGCTATTTTTACTACACGTTAAATCTAATTTTTTACCAGGAGTTTGCTTTATAGTAGAGATGTTCCATGTTTTGCTTCCTGATACTGAATACTTATCCGATACCAGTATGCCAAAGAACACATATATTTTGATATGTATAAATGTGATATGATTGTTGTTAAACTCTTTGTGAGACTCAAACAAACACAAACAATGAACGCCTTTAAACTGTCTTTTTTCATCCAGTTTGACAGTCAGTCATCAACTATTTTCTTTGGGTTATATCGATGCATAAACTCCAGTACTCGCCGATACCGATGCCAACATTTAACCTTTCTGTTTTTCTTATTATTAATAAAACTTTGACCTAATGATGATGTAAGAGACATTTGAGTTGAGACATTGCGTTCAAAACCTCAAATGTGTAAATCATGGCGGGGCTAAGGAGAAGTTGGTAGCATTCATCTTCTGGGAACCATGAATGTCTGGACTAGAGGGAATATCATTGGGCTTCATCCTCCGGGGGTTCTGCACCGAATGTGATGACGGTCCATCCGATAGTTGTTGCCAGGGTTTCCCCTATCGTCATAAGACGCGGCACCCAAGCCGTCCTGGGCAACACCTAAGCCCAATGAATGTAAAGTCCATGGGAGCTTCAAAACTAACCAAACGACTTTTCTCAGATCTAATGACTGTGTTTCATCCCCAGTGGACCTTTTCAGCAAGTTTTATCTTTAAGCTTTTCGTCTGTTATTTGATTGTCTGCTCTTGCTTCTCCGATGTTTCAGGTATTTTAGGTAGATATTGTAATAATAATGGTCCATTATGATGGGAGATTTCACATAGACATTTTCTTGACAGAGGAACCCCTAAACCCCCCACCAAATATGTCCACCTAAGTCTTCCACAAACTTAGGGAAAACACCGGTTGTTGCAGTATTTAAGGCCAGATCGATATTGCCGTTAGCATGGTTGAATAAAAGCTTCATTTGTCCGGTCAGACAGTGGCCTCCATCACGACCAGTTCATTAATGTAGCAGTTTTGTTTGATAATAACAGTAAAATGGATTGCCCTGCTAATCTATAAGGATTGCCAGCAGCTTAGCACATGTACTGTACATCATCTACCAGGGTCGCATAGATGGCTACACAACTCAACGATGCGAAGCTAATGCTTGTCTTCGCTACACAGCTGTGCTGCACACTGTCACATAATCCACACTAAGGGAGGATGAGTGGGCCCCAGATACAGCTGAAGATAATCACTCCCCCCTTTTCCCCTTTTCTCATCCCGTCTTTTCCTTGCGTCAGGCAGAGAAAGGCTCGTTCCTCCTTTGCTGTGGCTCGAGGGCTTTTTAGAGAGAAGACTTACTCAGCCTCTTCACACCGAGCTGCATTCATGGTAAATCACTACAATGCCTTCAGGGACATACAAAGACAACACTCTTTCTTTGACGCTCCCTCCTCTCCTTGTTTCCTCTCTTCTCTCCTCATCCTCCTCTTTTCTCCTCGTCTTCCTCTCCTCGGCTGGATCTCAGATCCTTTAAATTGCATCCCCAGCTCCTTCACTTGCGTCTCTTCCTCGCGTCTTAGTCCGTCCCTCCAAATAAACACAGGAGAGACGCGATGAAATCATGGGAGGGGAGAGGACCCGGGGAAATGTGCTTCAGAGGGACGAGACGTCCTTTCCTCTGAAGCGTCACGTGAATTTGTCCCTCTGGTTTCAGCTGCACGGCTTCCTAAGAAGGCTGCTTTCTGTATCCTTGAACGTAGCTCCTCAAAAATCCATCCTCGCTCATAGCTCCTCAGAGATCCCTGCTCCATCCTCCATCCTCGGTGCAGAAATAAGAGCTTCGAGACGGCCTTCACAAAGGAGGGACAGAACAACTTCTGTTTCAGCCGAGGCCTGAGGAGCAAAGACCTATCAAATTAAATAAGGGAACTTGTTCCCTCTCTTCTCTCCTCCTCCCTCCCTTTTTCCTTTTATCCCCTCTCCTTGTTTCCTCTCCACTCGTTACCACGGCTGCCTCAAAATAATAGCTCTCATTATCACAGAGAACAATCAGAGAGCTCCTGGCTCTGCAGGGATGCTGTTTTTATACGTGCAAATTATCTCGCCAAGAGCCTGCTGGTATATGTGGAGTAATAAAGCCCTGCACATGGGTTATGGGGCATAACAACGTGGTTTTAGGTCTTTAGGAATTAAACAAATAAATGGGACCATCTAATTTAGAAAAGACAAACAGAAAATAGGTGCTGAGATGGATTAAGACGAGGAAATGTACCAGCACTTAGAAACCTTCGGCTAAAAGCACAACGTCAATATACAGGTTGGTGCTTCCTGGGTCTATACTTACTATTTATTCACTTATTATACCAATTAAGTGTAGTGAAGGTCTGTTATATGTTACCAGGTTTATCTTATTGTATCTTTTGTCTTTGATTGTACTGGCTTGTTTTATTGTCTTTTTTAATGAGAGGAATCTGCTGAATGTGCTTTTCTGGGCAGCTTTATAGCAGCTCATGGTTTAGCTGTCCAGCAGCTTTCCTGCTGTGGTGCTGCCAGCGCTCTCATGGCGTCGTATCAGGAGAAAAAACAAACTGGACTCTCCGTGATCGGCAGCAGACAGACACAGTTAGAGACGAGCTGGGCATTTAGCAGCTAAAGACACAGAGATTTCCCTCAGGAGCCGGTGGAGACCAAAACTAGAGTTAAAAGACAGAGGATATTGCACTGACAGCAAGTCTACACTCGTATGATGGAACAGATTCGCTGCTATGTTAATCAGTCCAGCTGTCCACACAAGCCACGTAATGCACTAAACGTGTGGAAACGTACCCCAAAGACACACAACTGAATGACAATGCTGTAGGACGTATGCCGGAAATGTAAATAAGCAACTTGTCAGATCAACTTTAGAGGTGTTGATAAGTCAGTGCTGTGTTCCCACCGCCTCCAGCTGGCCTAGAAATCAGAACATTGCTGGTTTAATCAGCAAAGTACATATTCTGTGTCTGAAAAGGGCTTAACACCTATTATTGCTAGTCATTGTTCCATTATTGTTGTTCCTTTATTGTTACTATAATTGCTACTGTTCATCATGCCAACTGCTATAATTATTATGAATAATAATTCTCTATTTCTGTATATCTGTATCAGTGTCTCCGGTCTGTCTGAGCTTTCTATCTGTTTAAAGGAGTTTTTCCTCCCCACTGTTCCTCACATGCTTGCTCTTGGGGGAATTATTGGAATTTTTTGGGTCTTTCTTAATTTTACAGTGTGGTCTAGACCTACTCTATCTGGAAAGTGTACTGAAATAACTCTTGCTATGATTTTATATTAAAAATAAAATTGAATTGTAATGAACAAATACAACAAGGTAATATTTGCCTAAGGAGAGAACACTATACTTTAGCACACACACACACACACACACACACACACACACACACATTTTATATTCATTACTTGATTCCACATTACAAGTCGAATTTAATTAGGAATAAATTTACTGAATAAACCAACATATTAAAACAGATTAGCACATTGTTATGAATTATACAAGTCCGAATTATACAGGAAACATCGCCTTTTCCAAATAAACATGCTTCCTATTGCTGCTGAGATTGAACAGTACTTGGCCCCTGTTTTAGATAGCCCCCCCCCCCCCCCCCCCCCCCACAATCCAAAGAACTTGACTACCAATCACTAGCACAATGAGCTGGCATCATTTGTACACAAGGTTCTCAATGGTAACAATGACTCATATGAGAGAGGCTAAGAGCTTTAAGAGTCCTCCATAAACAAGTCAAATGCACATGGCTTGACCATTCACACACACACACACACACACACATAGAACTCACTCAACTGGACAAAATGGGTGCTGACACACGATGACATCATCACCGTCTGAACTGGACACACACAGGGAAGCAAATGAGCGGCGACGCTGCTCTGCCCTTCCATTGGCTGCTTCACCGCAGATGCATCTGTCGACGCCAGGCAGCTGGAGTATAGAAACTGGAACAATAGAAGAGTAAAACAAGTCTGAATGAAGCCTGTACATCATGCCTCGCTTAGCTTTCTCTCCTTTCGCTGTCAAACGGCCTGACCGCGGGTGATACTACCAGACCAAGAGAAAGCACTAAGAGTTTGGTTTCCTCCTGATCAGCGAGTCCGATGCTGAGAGCTACACTTCTGTCTGCTCTGAGATGGGTTTGTGCTGTGGCTTGGGGCCTCTAGGAGGACACAGAGACATTCCGTGGTGCTAAGTTAGCAGAAATACATTATATTTTCTCTAAATGAATTAAAGCATTTGTTGCAATAAAAAAAAAAAAAAAAAAGGAATCGCAGCAGCGAGCGATCCCAGTTCAGTTGCTGTGTGCCTTGCTGTTTGGCTCTTGGCTCGTGAAACAAAACACCTGAAGCATCCTGATTGGCTGTTTGGGTTCAGTGACTTTTCTCAAGTTTGCTGGCTGCTTTATGCCCCTCTATACACAGTTCCCAGGATGCACTGCTCTGTAGGATGCAATGGACTTCAGAAGACTCCGGCCTCAGAGAGTCTGTGAATCTCTTCTTTGCTCATCCAACTTGAAATTGGTTATTTTATTTTGAACCTCAAAGCCACATTTTGCTCCTTTTAGAGGAGCTCATGCAACACCCACATCCATCATCGCTACAGTCATACCCCCAGGACAAAGTCCATACACACATATGTGCCCTACATACTCGGGTTACTCTCTTAGTCAGGAATCTCTATCAGTTACACACATCTCTGTCCTACTTCTGTGTGTGTGTGTGCGCTGTAGGTGGTGTGTGTAGTGCATAACTTCAAAGGAAAGTTACTGCTCTGCGAGGAGTCGTCAGCGGAGCAGCGGCCGAACACAGGCATGCTGAACATCGGCCGAATGGAGAGTCCTCTGGAGAAGTACATCGCCTCACAGGTCAGCACAGCACACCCGCTCTCACGTCACACACCTTCCCATGCTGGGGGACTGTTGGATGTGTTCTGTATGTCTGTACATCAGCTTTAGACCAGTATGCTTCTTTGAACTCTCATGAAGCCATGAGAGTGACATGATTGTAGCCTTATTACTATACAATAACATCCATCCATCTTCATCCTCTTATCCGGTATCGGGTCGCGGGGGCAGCAGCTCCAGTAGGGACCCCAAACTTCCCTTTCCCGAGCCACATCAACCGCTCCGACTGGGGGATCCCGAGGCGTTCCCAGGCCAGGTTGGAGATATAATCCTCCACCAAGTCCTGGGTCTTCCCCGAGGCCTCCTCCAGCTGGAGTGCTGGACACCTCCCTAGGGAGGCGCCCAGGAGGATCCTTACTAGATGCCGACCACCTCAACTGGCTCCTTTCGACGCGAAGGAGCAGCGGCTCTACTCCGAGTCCTCTCGGATGATGAGGGTTCTACACCTATCTTAAGGGAGACGCCAGCCCTCCTGAGGAACCCATTCGGCCGCTTGTACCCTTGATCTGTTTTTTTTCGGTCATGACCCAGCCTTCATGACATAGGTGGGGTAGGAACGAAAATTGCCCGGTAGATCGAGAGCTTTGCCTTCGGCTCAGCTCTTTGTCACAACGGTGCGATAAACAGAATGTAATACTGCACCGGCTGCTCCGATTCTCCGACCAATCTCACGCTCCATGGTCCCCTCACTCGCGAACAAGACCCCAAGGTACTTAAACTCCTTCACTTGAGGTAAGGACTCAATATACAATAACAATAAATCTGAATTCTTTGAGTCAGACCTCTGAATGGCCACCTACATATTAAGTGGCTCAAATAGCACCGGCGTTGCACTCATTGAAAGTTGTTTCTCCGATTGGACAAAATTAGCCAATCAGAGCTTCAGGAAGGTCATACTCCTGGTCCAGAGCGGTCCTGTGAAAACAGCGAGTAGGTGAGGTTGATGCAGCTGTACATGTTTTTGCAAGTTAACTTAGAGAACTAATAATTCCAACTCCTTGTTCAGATAACACATAGCAGATTTTGGAGGCGGCATGATTGCATATAAAGTCAATGGAAAGATGCGATTAGATGTTCCTCCACCGGGGGCAGCACAAACTGATGCAAAGACGTTTCCACGCAATGGAAAATCTTTTAACATGAGAGCAAACTTTGCACATAGCTAGGACTTTATGAATCTGCTTCATAAACATACAGAGACAGGAGGAGAAAGGACAGAGAGTGGAGGGGAACAGCAGTTTCCAGTTAGAGGCTGACCTGAACAAAGACACACTCCTACAAACACGGTCAATGTGTCCTTTCCTGGCTAGCTTACAGCTAATGCATGGTTTGTACATTGGCAGTTTTAGGCTAGTAAACACCAGCAGTCCTGCGGTCAAATTGGTGCAACTGATGGAAAGAGAAACACGGCCTGAACACGCTCTAAAAGGTACATTTAATGGTCGTGGCCAAACTGGTAGCACAGCTTCTGTGTCAACTGAAAACGATCACTAAAATAACCCCGCATGATGTCACACTGAATAATGAAGTGAAAAGAAACAGGCAACTCAACCTGTGAAGCATCATTTACATTTTGTCCATATACAACTATGTTTCATAATAAACATAATACTGCCCACACTATGTATTCTGTCATGGAGAGTGAACGCGGGACCAAGAAGGGAAACTTTGGCCTCGTCATAGCCGTTGGACGTAACATCAAGTGACTGAAGTTCCATACTTGCGTCTCGACACCTGAGTCATATTTGATTTGGCAGCACACCTGGACAGGTTAAGTCAAGGTAAATGTGAAGTGACAGGCGTCAGCTCCAATCACTCAGCAGTATACCACACATGATGCTAGTGGCAGCAGGTCCAGCCATACCGCTGTACGAGCACCTCCACTGAGTGGGAAATTTAGTGATCGAGATATCGGTCACAAGCACAGTGAATCACTGAAAATCCGTGAAGATTTGGATTCCTGGTTTGATTTTTAAAATATTTAACACATAAAAATGCTGAGCATATGCTTGGTCCAGCTTCAGAAATGTGGGATTCTGGTGCTAAATCACATCACCACCAAACTTCACATTCAAAACCAATGTTAGTTTGTTACCATCTTATCCCAAGGGAGTACCAATGACTAACAATTATTTTAAAAAAGCCATTATTTCCTCCATATATGTTGAGAAAGTAGCCATATTGGTCTAAGCCTGGAGTACAGAATGCATTTCTCTTTGGAGTGAATTTGTTTCTAATTGCTTCTTTTCAAGCATGATAGTTAGCCCTTCTACAAGGCACAGGTAGCAGTGTGTGACTTTAACGACCCGCCTACACACACGTTGCTGTAGGAGACGGATGATGAAGAGGAAGAGTCTTGCTGCGTTAAGGAGCGCCTCCTGGCCTTCCTGCGCTGGCTGCAGGGTCTCCACTGGTTCCAGCGTCTCACAAACAAAAGGCAACAAACCCGAGCTCTGCCAATTCTCTGGACACGTCTCTCTGGCTTTCTTCTTTATTCTGCATCGGTGTACTGCATACTTGAGACATTTTATATGAATAACAGCGCGTAATATCAGCCGGTGGTTTTGCATCTAAACCCATTTTTCAATTTTTAATTCTGGTTTATTACAACTTGGGTGACATTTTTGTCAGTTTATCCTTTGATTTTGTTGCTAATCTTCATCACTTTAACAGCTGAGATAAATAATTGGCCAGACAAAGACAATAACTTGTGTTTTTCTTTTTAAATGTTGAGCTAATTTCACAAAAGTTGACAAAAGTGTGTTCATGACATATTTTTGTCAGTCATTTTTATCATAACAATATAAACTCGTGTTCACCAAACTAACTGGTGAGATCAGGGAACAATGTGACGTCACTGGGCACTATCACTCGAGCTTCACTGAGCCGCTTCCTGTTCAACCTACTGTACTCAGCTGTAGTTGTGCTCCCAGTTTCAATCTGACTACACTGTAAAACATCACAGAAAATATCTGTAAAAAGAATGTCCTGGCAGAAAATTAACATTTCTGTTAATCCCAAAACTGAAAATTCAGAAGACTTACACTATATCCTCTGTACCTTTTTAATTGACATTTACTATATTAATTAAACAAATCTAAGTTCAGAAAAACACCTGTGAAAAATCACTACAGAAAATTCCTTCAAACCGACACAGTACATTAACCTGTATTTCTATGGACTTTTCTAACAGTGTACAATACAATAGGACTCTCTCTTTGCTCAAGAAGGGCCAAAATCTCTAACAGAGGCATAAAAATCCCCCAGGAAATACTTTAAAAACCAATGTGGGGGGCCGGGTTAGCTCAGTTGGTAGAGCAGGCTCACATATATATAGAGGTTTATTCCTCAACGCAGCCGCCGCGGGTTCGATTCCGACCTGCGGCCCTTTGCTGTGTCGTCCCCCTTTCATGTCTTCAGCTGTCCTGTGGAATTAAAGGCCTAAAATGCCCCAAAAAAACAATATGGGATAAAGGCCTGTTTAGAGATCTGCTCTCAGATCTAACCACTGTAGGACTAGTCAATGATGGAAAACAAATGGGAATTAATTTTGAATTTGGTTACCTCCTGAATAAGACATTCCTGAGATCTAAAGCGTCCGGTATACTCGCCAGTGTGACCTCCTGGGAGCGCCATAACTATACTGTTTCAACAGATAGGCTTTAAAAATATACTGTAGAGAAATAATCAATAATACACAAAATAATCAGTAATGTCACCGTAGTCCAGGACTGAACTAGCTGTGGCCCAACGCCCATCTGTTGGCCTGGTAACCATCAGTTTGTCTCCAGTGAGGCTAAATAGAGGATGAGGCTTGTAAAGCTTATAAAACCTAATACTGTCCAGAGTGTTTGGCATGTGTGGTTGAAGTGTGTTTGTTCCATCCTTTTTACATTTGAGTGAAATCTGTTTTTACATCTTCAGAAATGATGTAACAGTGGCATGATCCTATTGCCTGCTGTGTTGTCTTTTTTGCTTCTTCTAAAAAAAAACTAAAAAAAACACGTCTGAAAAAGTTCATCTGAATGCAGAAAACACACGGCTCCTATCTGATGATTCCTCTCGCAGCTGAATGCAGAGAGAGCCTGCACCCAGTTGTCTGACAAAGAACTGGAAATCTCACGCTCTCACCTCAGCTACGGAAAATAGCCGGCTCTAAAAATAGTTCAGCATAATCATGCCTGAAAGCTAAAGAAGCCACAGTGAACAAAATGTCAGGGCAGGAAGGGACCTTTAAGCAGAGAAAAACAAATCCCACGCTTATATTTTGTTATTTTGTCTTCTTTGGTGGAGATGCTGAAGAATACACTCGCACACTATTGGTACATGCCAGTTAGAAGTGGAATATGAGGGACATACCATTCACATTTACATATGGCATATTCATTTAACTGGCGTATGCCATTAAAACAAGAGTGCCCTACAACCAACCACTTCTCCATCTCACTCCTAAGTGCATAGAGATAGAAGAAGTGGCTCTCGTGAGCCACACATCTCTGTTCACACACCCGCTGGGTGTTGGCACCCTAAATGGCAGTTGGTCATTTCAAGCAACCTCAACATGACCGACCTGTTAACCTGGAATCCAGGAACCGCCTTCTCTTTAAAATGACACGCCCCCTGCCACACAGTACTCTGCGTATGATATTTGTAAATCCAAGTTAAAAGGGTGCTAGTGGTCAAAACCGATAGACGTAGAACTGGAATGAGAACAACCCTGAATGTCCGTCATGAAATCTAAAATTGCAGGTTGATGTACCAATAACTCATCTCCCTGCAGATGTTTCTGAGCACAGACCCACTAAATGAAGGGTGCTCACAGAACGTGTACTTTACAGTACTTTTAGAGTTATCAATACCAAGTTTTACTAAAGGGCCTATTTCCTGAGATTCTATTATTGGCATGATTTAAATTAATGTTGATAATCCCTTCATTTATTCCTCACTAAATAAATAAATGGGTAAAAAAAGAGAACGTCTTGGTTGGAAAGGAATGTGAACCGCGGTCTCTAGTCTTAACGCCATATGCACTGTGCATCCGTCCTTCACCACTTGTCACTCGTCTCAAAACCATAAACAACCAGTGATGTCATTTTATTCTGAAAAGGGACAGTTTCAATAGGACAGCCTCTCTGTCCAAAAAATGTCTTGTTCAGCTGTAGCGCCCTGCCAACCAAAGCTAGCTGGCTAGTGCTAGCGTTAGCTTGTACCTTAAGGGACATGCCGTACATTCATATGGACAACACCAGTCCTTGGAGGTCTGTGTTTACCCGACGACCAGACTCTGAGTAATGACTTGTGTCAGCCGGTTGACAAACGCAGACTTTCCCTCTTTAGCGTGTAGCTTAGCTTAACCAAAGACACTGGCGTAGACGGGTCATCCTCCCCAGCTCCACCCACACACACGTCTATCTCCAAAATACCAAGATTGCACCAGCCAAAATGTAAACTGCTGATTTAAAAACGACAATTACAAACCAATAGGTGACGTCATTGATGCTACATTTTTACAGTCTAATCTTCTTCTGCACAACAGCGTCTTCTAGTGGGGTCGTGCCCCTAATGCAAAAACACAATTGGTAGCTACTTAAAGGTCCCATGGCATGAAAATGGCACTTTATGAAGTTTATTAACATTAATATGAGTTCCCCCAGCCTGCCTATGGCCCCCCTGTGGCTAGAAATGATGATAGGTGTAAACCGAGCCCTGGGTACTTCAGATCCAGTATTAGGGACCACTAAGGGGGATGAAATAAAGAGACTTCAGATCCAGGATATAGGGACACTAAGGTCTATATAAAAGAGGACTTTCAGATCCAGTATTAGGGACACTAAGGTTCTATATAAAAGAGACTTCAGATCAGTATTAGGGACCACTAAGGTCATATAAAAGAGACTTCAGATACAGTATTAGGGACCACTAAGGTCTATATAAAAGAGACTTAGATACAGTATTAGGGACCACTAAGGTCTATATAGAGGACTTCAGATACAGTATTAGGGACCACTAAGGTCTATATAAAGAGACTACAGATACAGTATTAGGACCACTAAGGTCTATATAAAGAGACTTCAGTAACAGGATTAGGGACCACTAAGGTCTATATAAGAGACTTCAGATACAGTATTAGGACACTAAGGTCTATATAAAAGAGATATATGATACAGTATTAGGGACCACTAAGGTCTACATAAAAACATCCAAAGAGCACCATGTCATGGGACCTTTAAAGAAACGGTGAGAAAAGCACTCCCCGGACTTACATTTTTGCCCCTCCCCCCTCCCCTTCTCTCGCTCCACAGCCAAACACACGGAGGTTGGATTAGAAAATCAAAGCTTGTAGTCTCCATGAACAGCCATACCCTGCTGGAGCTTCTCACTGCCTTTGTTTTCCCAGTTGTGCATGCTAATCAGGCCTAGGTCTATTTCTGTTTGGAATCCTTTGCTATGTGCTGGGATCTGGATTTGACTGTGTACTATGATGGTGTATTTTCAACAATGGGGGTTCTGAATGTAAAGTGGTGTATTTATAAAATAGTGTAGCCATTGTGACTCTATGGTTCGTGCCAACAAAGTATATCGGGAAAAGCTGCGGGAGTCTCCTAAAGCTTTTGAAATCAAACAATATTTCTACGGGAATCCTTTCTAACGCTCGTCTCTGAGTCCGACCCAGAGTAAACACAGGAAGTAGATGACCGGGATAAAGGTCAACTTCTGCAAGTCACGTCCCTGGATCTCTGCAACACAGGTGCCATGTGCAAAATTAGCATGACACAGAGAGTCACAATGGCCACAGTTATGGAAAATACAGCATATAGTGGAAATACACTAGAATTTTTTTCTTTTGTAAAAACACCTTAGAGGATTCTGTTATTTGGAGCCGTCCCTCAGAGATATATTTGGGGCTGAACTCTGAGACACATCGTGGTCTATACTCTTTTGGCTGATGATGGCTAGAAGTTCCATGAAAACTCTCACCAAGAGCAGCTTGAAATTTACTTTTGAGGGATTTGTCCAAATAACCGGTTCCAGTCCGACCAACCTGAACACCTTGTTTCCTCTGTCCTGATCCCTTCCCATTCCTCCCTGCAGAATCACATCGCCTTCGCTGAGGTCACATGACGTGGAGTCGGCCGTGTGGCAGACCCATTGGACGTCCACGTTCTTCACCGTCCAATCCAATTAACTGGAGTGCAGTGCTCAACCCATTCTCTGTGTGTGTCTGGTCTGTGGTATGTTGTTCTATGTTGTCTTTGTCAGGCCCCTGTTGTCTTGAGCAGCTCCTTGTATCCAAGGGGAAAAAAAAGAAAGAAGAGTCAGTAGCTCAGTGGGACAGGTTGCTTCTGCTTTCTCCATCTATGCACTTATTCTGAATCCTTTTGAATCTCGCCACCAAAATGAAGCCTGCTGCGAGGCGGACAGGTGCACACTGGGGGACTCTGGAAGACCAAGGAGAAGAACTGGATTACATCATCTCAACTCTGCCTAGGCCCAGTAGGTTCCCCTGGTTGGGTAATGTTGTGTGGAACAGCGTTGCTATAATCGGAAGGCTGTAACTCATTAAGCTGAGTGAAAAGATAAAGAACCCTCTCTTGTTATGTACAAAGTTTTGTTTTTGCTGTCATCACATCATATTTATAACATCCAGAGAAGGCTGCTGTGAATATTAGAATATGACATTGACGGCTGGGCCCATATTTATCAAACCAAAGGTGACATTTTGACTTAAAGGAGCAGTGTGTTTACCATGCACGGCAGCTGGATTTCCGCAATAAGACGCGAGAGTTGCAATTTATTTGGGCACTTTTTATGCATTTGTTAGATATTTTGACAGTTGAGACATGACATGGAATGTTGGGAGAGAGATGGGGAAGGACATGAGACAAAGGTTCCTGTCCAGACGATTTTATTGAGTTAGATTGATTTGCTGTTTGATGTCTCGTCTCATCGTGCACAGCGGCTGAATTCTCATGATATCACGAGATCATGTGAGAACTGCTGGCAGCGGCAGCGTGGTTTATGTTAGTCGAGTGCAGATTTGACTCACTTTGCCACGAGTGTTCACTGCTGGCTACGAGTTAGCATCAAACACAACAGAGGCTGTCCCTTCAATGGAGTTTAGAGCTAACGTTAGCAATCAAACAGCCACAGATGGCTAAAATGTTTCTAAAAGGATTTTTATCTTCTGTTATTGTTTGCAATGAGAAAAGTTTATTAATTCATGGATTTCACAAATTTCAGTATGACACTCTATGCCAAAAACCGTTTAAATCTGAGCATGCGCGACTCACATCTGGGAGTGACACTTTCTCACCACCTGACCTGTTTTATATGCTTCTTTATTTTATTTTTTTACATTTTTGGAGCAGCCTTTAGACAGCAGTTAGAGGCAGGAGGGTCTAAATAACATTTGAGATTTGGGAGATGTGTGTGTTGGCCCCCCTGCGTCCTGTGGGTGCCACTAAAACCTGCAGACATGTCCCTGTCTCTTTACTCCCTCTATCTCTTTGGAAATGATCTGGTGGTCTAAATGTTTGAGGACAGGGTCTGTCCCTGTCAGTTTGAGAGGAGCTGATGAGCTTTATGAAGACGGGGTGTGGAGTTTTGAGAGGCGAGGCCGTTTACAGGCAGCGAGGGTCTCTTAGAGGCTTAAAGTAGGATCCTTGGCTTATGTTTGATACATATGGGCTCCGGTAAAATAGCAAATTAGGAAAACTGCCAAACTTTGTCTTTGTATTCATACATCATTTACTGCTCCTGACATCTCTATGAGAGTTAAGGTGTGTGTGTATAAGAGTGTAAAGGTGTGTATACAGTACACAGTACACACTGTACAGTAGATTCCAACCAATGAAAACACTATACAATCTTTATTTAAGCCGCACCAGACAATCACCACATCCCTCTCTCTTTCCTTTTTATCCCTCTTTTTGTGGTTAAATAGTACCGAGGTGTGCGGTAGCAACACTGTACATGAGGAATGACCACGGTAAGAAGAGCCCAACCACTTTGCTTTCTTTTATTCTTTTGAAAGCTACGAAAGACACAAAGGTCAGCCTGACTCACAGGCCAAAACTGAGATTTCTATCGTATGTATGAAGTTATTAGTTATTAGTCTTCTTGTATCACTTCTGATGTGTTCTGCTATGTCGAATCAGGTTCCAGTGATGAAAGGAAATCTACAGATGAGATGTTGTCCTCCTCTTATTCATGGCCTGTGACTCCAGTATCAAACAGACATGGAGCCATGCTGGGCTGCCCCCCCGGGGACTGTAGTTCCATCTTTCAGCCAATCAGGACCTCCAACTATTTTTTTCTCTGTCATGTGGCTCAGTGTAACATTGAACATGAAAGAATAACTTTACTGCAATCTTATCCGCTTTTTAGTTCATGATTGATATATTGCATTTTGTTTTAATAGATAATTTTTTTTTTTTACAATTGATTTTATTAGCTGTCTTGTAGAAGGCCTGAACCCGTTACAACACAGAGCCGTTTCCACCGTCACACAGAACCGTTGGTTATGAACGTTTGCTGGAACATTGTGGGAATCATTCCCCTGATTAGGATGAGGAGATGTGTCTCTGGCTCTCCAGTACGGGACAGATTTACCCTAGCTTAATACAAAGACCGGACGCAGACGAGTACTGTCTGTCTGTTTTATGAATTTTCATTTTAAATATTTTGTGTCGTCACATCGCCCACCTATTTGTGTGAAGAGCAAGATATAAGGATAGATGATGAGGCTGTCTCTGGACTGGACATGCTATCCATATTCTCATGTCACTCTGGGTAACACAGAAAACCAAGATATTTACCAAAATATGGTAGCATATTACAACAATATGAAAAACACAAAAGAAACACCTGGTCTTTGGCTGAAACTGCTCATGTTTGGCCTTTGAATTTGAACAAATTTCTGAAACCTGCATTCATTTATATTTTTGGCCAGTAACCTTAGTTTGTGACTATTGTGTATTACAATTACATTATATATATATATATAAATATCTAGTCAGGCATTGCCAGATCTTCCAACAAAGCACTGAGGAGAAAGGTCTCCCTGGATGGGAGAACAACCTGCTCTGGTTTATCGGCATTTCTTTAAACCAATCA